>NC_069509.1:105026149-105296149 GCF_027579735.1 Bombina bombina | reverse complement strand
TAACGACGAATGGATATTCCTTTAAGGGACGTCATCCAAGATGGCGTCCCTTCAATTCCGATTGGCTGATAGGATTCGATCAGCCAATAGGAATTAAGGTAGGAAAAATCTGATTGGCTGATTGAATCAGCCAATCAGATTGAAGTTCAATCCGATTGGCTGATCCAATCAGCCAATTAGATTGAGCTTGCATTCTATTGGCTGTTCCGATCAGCCAATAGAATGCAAGCTCAATCTGATTGGCTGATTGGATCAGCCAATCGGATTGAACTTCAATCTGATTGGCTGATTCAATCAGCCAATCAGATTTTTCCTACCTTAATTCCTATTGGCTGATAGAATCCTATCAGCCAATCGGAATTGAAGGGACACCATCTTGGATGACGTCCCTTAAAGGAATATCCATTCGTCGTTAGTCGTGGGGAAGAAGAGGATGGCTCCGCGTCGGCTCGTCTGAAGATGGCTCCGCTCCGGATGGATGAAGATTGAAGACGCCGCTTGGATGAAGACTAATATCGGATGGAAGATTTCTTCAGCGCTGCCTGGATGATGACTTCATCGGATGGAAGATTTCTTCAGCGCCGCCTTCGATGATGATTTCTGCCGCTCCGGATCTCCTCTTCAGTTCCATCGGTGGGTCAGCTGGCCGAAGACAACTCAAGGGTAGGTAGGATGATCTTCAGGGGGGTAGTGTTAGGTTTATTTAAGGGGGGTTTGGGTTAGATTAGGGGTATGTGGGTAGTGGGTTTTAATGTTGGGGGGGTTGTATTTTTCTTTTACAGGCAAAAGAGCAGAATTCTTTGGGGCATGCCCCGCAAAAGGCCCTTTTAAGGGCTGGTAAGGTAAAAGAGCTTTGAACTTTTTTTAATTTAGAATAGGGTAGGGCATTTTTTTATTTTGGGGGGCTTTATTTTATTAGGGGGCTTAGATTAGGTGTAAGTAGCTTAAAATTGTAATATTTTTTTAAATGTTTGTAACTTATTTTTTTATTTTTTGTACTTTAGTTTATTTAATTGTATTTAATTGTAGTTATTTGTAGGTAATTTATTTAATTTAATGATAGTGTAGTGTTAGGTTTAATTGTAACTTAGGTTAGGATTTATTTTACAGGTAATTTTGTATTTCTTTTAGCTAGGTAGTTATTAAATAGTTAATAACTATTTAATAACTATTCTAACTAGCTAAAATAAATACAAAGTTACCTGTAAAAGGTCCGCGGCGGCGATGGTAGGCGGGCGTATTGGGCCGGCGAAGGCAGGTAAAATAGACGGCTTGATAACTACCCCTCACAGTGTCAATGATACTTTTTTTGGGGGGGGGTTTACACCATTTTTTTCTTTTCTTTTTTTTTTTTAATTTTCTCTAATTTATATATTTATAGTACAGCTAAAAAATATAAGCACAAAATAGCTGTGCTCACACACAAAAAAAAAAAATATATATATATATATATATATATATATATAATACTAGAGAAAAAAAATAAAACATTGTAGAGTGGATTATCAAACACGGAAAGTCTTATCTTGAGTGTAATTTAGAGTCTTTCCTCTTGTAAAACTTTTCCACAGGAAGGGCTGGCTGCTTGTAAAAAAAAAAAAAACTCAGGTTTCAGGTTAGAGTCCAAAAGAGATACGATCTAAAAGAACAAGCACACAAAAACACTCCTCATGGTGCGATACATTTAATAAGGCATATGTAAAAACATAGAAACAAATCATCCTATACAGATGAGTACTTACAATTTCAAACCTCAATCGAAATGAGGTTAGGATAGCACTCATGAAATAGGTTATAAAGATGTCCCACTTAGGCAATTCCACAGGTAATACTGCTCAGTTCAATCGATCAGCATGAAAAGTGATCTGCTCAAAAGCAGCGCTGTGGTAAACAGAGGTCTATACCGAGGATTAGAGTGGTACGATAAACCCTCAAAAAAAACGTTATGTGCCTGTGTCCCTTAGTACAAACACCAACTACCGAGATGCAGCGTTGTGAGAAGGTCGGCGTTGCACTATGATGTAAGATGTGTGTGGCCTAAGGCGTTTCACTGACAATATCCAAATCTTTTAAGCAGATCACTTTTTACGCTGATCTATTGAACTGAGCAGTATTACCTGTGGAATTGCCTAAGTGAGACATCTTTATAACCCATTTCATGAGCGCTATCCTTACCTCATTTTGATTGAAGTTTTAAATTGTGAGTACCTATCTGTATGGGATGATTTGTTTCTAGGTTTTCTTTCCTATGGTGTGAAGAGTCCACAAATCATTCCAATTACTAGTGGGATATTCTCTCCTGGCGAGCAGGAGGAGGCAAAGAGCACCCAGCAAAGCTGTTAAGTGTCACTTCCCTTACCCATAACCCCCAGTCATTCTCTTTGCCTCTGTCAATAGAGGATGTGCGAAAATGGTGTCTGAAGATATTTAAATCCTTTAAATGGGTAATTTTCCCTGCAATCAAAGATTTGATGCTATGCTGTGTTCATGCAAATCTCTTTAGTAAGAGTAATGGTGGCTATTAGCAGTTAGAAAGCGGCAAGGTGGTCTTTGCTTTATTTCTAAAGTTATAACTTACCCCTTTTTGGAAAGTCAGGGTTGGTTACTCTGTTCTTTCTTTTTCTACAGGTCCATAGCAGAAGTGAGTATCTGCTACACCTTAGAGGTCATTCCCTGCCTGAACAGCAGTATCCACAGCACTAGCACTCTTAGGGTTAATTCTCTGGTGGATTTCATTATTGAGACTCCTATTTTTCTTTATTAAGGAATGTGGATGTTTAAGGGGCACTGCATTTTATTGAGAGGTTTATGAGGCTAACAGTTTTTACAAGCTGTGAGAGATATTGGAGTATTTTGGTTCAGAAGGGGTTAAACATATTTCACGCCTTTTTTGGCACAGTTTAGTTCTGTTGCGGTCATGTGACCGTTCCTCCACACTTCCGCTTTTCGGATGTCAGTAGCGGAGTTGTTAGCGGGTTGTGTGGATGTTTCAGCTCCTTGCTCAAAATCTCTAGGGTGCTGTTGTCGTAACAGAGGTGCACCTTTTGTTGTTCCTCCTGTGCAGTTTTGCTCCTCTTGCCTAAATAAAACTTTATTGCATAAATATAAGATTTCTTTCTCAGAGCCTTCTGTCTTTTAGGATAGTGTTGTGCTAGCCACACCTCAGCTTTTCCCTCAAATGTCCCATGCTTCACATGCAGTGCCCTGCGGTTCCTCTCAGCAACCTCCTGGGCGTGTTTTTTTACCTGGGGATTTTGCTGCACAGATTACATCTGCTGTTTCAGCTGCCTTATTAGCCTTTCCGGTATACTGGTAAACGCAATAGGAAATGTAAAAATATTAATCTTTAGAAGGGTTCTGACTCTGCTGAAGCTGCGTTAGTCAGTATGTCTCAATTATCTGATGAGGAGGGTGCCTCAGTGGCTTCTGAGGGCAAATTGTAAGATTCTGATTCTGTAATGATCAATTCTGCAGATTCAGAGGAGATTAATTTCAGATTTAAATTGGAACACCTTTGAGTACTATTAAAGGAGGTTCTTGCTACTTTGGAAGAATCTGACTCGTCTGTTGTGGAGAATCCAAAGAGGTCTCATAAACTTAACAGGGTTTATAATGAACCCTCTTCTGTGGAAGTTTTTCCTGTTCCAGACCATATGGCAGATGATTTAACTCAGTAATGGGATAAACCAGGGATTCCTTTTTCCCCGTCTCCTGTTTTTAAAAAGTTGCTTCCTGTGGCTGACTCTATTCGTGACTCATGGCGCACTGTGCCCAAGGTAGAAGGAGCTATCTCTACTCTTGCCAAAAGAACTACTATTCCTATTGAGGATAGTTGTTCTTTTCTTCTACAAGATATGAGGAGTCCATGGATTTCATCCTTGTGCGATATTATCCTCCTGCTAACAGGAAGTGGCAAAGAGCACCACAGCAGAGCTGTTTATATAGCTCCTCCCTTCCCTCCACCCCCAGTCATTCTCTTTGCCTGTGTTAGTACTAGGAAGAGGTAAAGTGAGGTGTTAGTTTGTTTCTTCAATCAAGAAGTTTATTTTAAATGGTACCGGTGTGTACTATTTTCCTCAGGGAGATATGGAAGAAGATTTCTGCCCTGAGGTTGATGATCTTAGCAGACGTAACTAAGATTCATGTTGGTTCCCACAGAGTTGTTGAAGGTAGTGCAAGAGAAATTTTCAGTGCGGAGAACGGTTGCATGCTACAAGCATTGAGGTATGTTTAGTCTTTTATTTCTGAGGAGACTTATTATATCGGAACTGGCTGACATTTTATTCCCTGCAAGGGAAGGGGTAAGAAGTAGACCTGTACACTAAGGGTGTTACTTAAAATCCTGTGCTTATTGTTTTCATTGACATAGTTCTGGGCTGAAGTGTTATGAAAAGGGACACTGGGAGAGGCAGCTTATCGTTTTTATTTGGTTTATAAATTACAGATATAAGTATGGCTGCAGCATTACTGTGCTGTTTTTAGGGGACCACATGGCTTTCCTTACTAACCGCTTCCCATGCGGTGATACAGATTAGTTTGTTCGATGTCCATGATGGGCGGGGCCTATTTTCATGTGCTCAGACACGCAGCAGACATTAGCTCCGGTTGGGCCTAAACTTATGTTCTGATGACCGGATCGTTGTAGAGTCGTTTTGCAGTACCCTGAGGGCAGGTAGGCGCCACAGAGGTGCAGGGGTCTTTTTTTCAAACAAAATATATTTTTTGCTATAAATGTCCTGTAAAGGTTAATTTAGCCCTTTGCTCTTAAGTTGCAATAATTTTTGGCCACATTGAACATGTGTATGTAATCATATTGCGTTATTTAGCGTTTTAAAACAGTTTTGAAAAATTGTACGTTTTTTTTATTTTTTAAAGGCGCAGTACAGATTTTTGAAAAATCGTAATCAATAAATAAAGTGTTTAACGACTATTGTGGTGATTGCTAGTCTGTTCAACATAACGCTCGGACAGTGGAATGGGGACTATGCGAATTTATCTCCTCAGATAAATCTGGATCAAGAGACCAGAGACTCTCTTCTTTGGTGGTTGTCGCTGGATCATCTGTCCCAGGGGACGTGTTTCCGCAGACCCTCGTGGGTGATGGTGACAACGGACGCCAGTCTACTAGGCTGGGGTGCAGTCTGGAATTCCCTGAAGGCTCAGGGTGTATGGACTCAGTCGGAGTCACTTCTTCCAATCAATATTCTGGAATTGAGAGCAATATTCAATGCGCTTCAGGCGTGGCCTCAGCGTCGGCCAAATTCATTCCAGTTGGACAATATCACGACTGTGGCGTATATCAATCATCAGGTGGGAACAAGGAGTTCCTTAGCGATGATAGAAGTATCAAAGATAATTCGATGGGCAGAGGCTCACTCTTGCTATCTATCGCCAATCTACATCCCAGGAGTAGAGAACTGGGAAGCGGATTTTCTAAGTCGTCAGACTTTTCATCCGGGGGAGTGGGAACTCCATCCGGAGGTGTTTGCCTCATTGATTCGCCAATGGGGCAGACCGTAATTAGATCTGATGGCATCTCGTCAGAATGCCAAGCTTCCACGTTACAGATCCAGGTCGAGGGATCCTCAGGCTGAACTGATAGATGCCTTGGCAGTACCTTGGTCATTCAGCCTAGCTTATGTGTTTCCACCGTTTCCTCTCCTTCCACGCGTGATTGCTTGGATCAAACAGGAGAGAGCTTCCGTAATCTTGATAGCACCTGCGTGGCCACGCAGGACTTGGTATGCGGATCTAGTGGACATGTCCTCTCTGCCACCGTGGAAACTTCCTTTGAGACAGGACCTTCTCATTCAAGGTCCTTTCCAACATCCAAATCTAAATTCTCTGCCGTTGGCTGCTTGGAGATTGAACGCTTGATTTTATCTAAGCGGAGATTCTCTTATTGTCATCAATACTTTGATACAGGCTCGTAAGCCTGTCACTAGAAAGATCTATCATAAGATATGGCGTAAATATCTTTATTGGTGTGAATCCAAGGGTTACTCATGGAGTAAAGTTAGGATTCCCAGGATTCTGTCTTTTCTCCAAGAAGGATTGGAGAAAGGGTTATCAGCAAGTTCCTTAAAGGGACAGATTTCTGCTTTGTCAATTTTGCTTCACGTTTGGCAGATGTTTTTGATGTTCAGTCTTTTTGTCAGGCTCTATCCAGAATTAAGCCTGTATTTAGACCAATTACTCCTCCCTGGAGTTTGAATTTAGTTCTTCGAGTTCTTCAAGGGGTTCCGTTTGAACCTATGCATTCCATAGATATTAGATTGTTATCTTGGAAAGTTTTGTTTTTGGTTGCTATTTCTTCTGCTCGAAGAGTTTCTGAGCTTTCAGCGTTACAATGTGATTCGCCTTATCTTATATTTCATTCTGATAAGGTGGTTTTGCGTACCAAACCTGGATTTCTTCCTAACGTTGTTTCAAATAAGAATATTAATCATGAAATTGTTCCTTCCTTGTGTCCTAATCCTTCTTCTAAGAAAGAGCGTCTGTTACATAACCTGGACGTGGTCCGTGCCTTGAAGTTTTACTTACAGGCAACCAAGGATTTCCGTCAATCATGTTCATTGTTTATTCTGGAAAGCGTAGGGGTCAGAAACCTACGGCTACCTCTTTCTTTTTGGCTGAGGAGTATCATCCGCCTGGCATATGAGACTGCTGGACAGCAGCCTCCTGAAAGTATTACGGCTCATTCTACTAGGGCTGTGGCTTCCACATGGGCCTTTAAAAACGATGCTTCTGTTGAACAGATTTGTAAGGCTGCGACTTGGTCGTCCCTTCATACTTTTTCCAAATTTTCCAAATTTGATACTTTTGCTTCTTCTGAGGCTGTTTTTGTGAGAAAGGTTCTTCAAGCAGTGGTGCCTTCTATTTAGGTCTCTGTCTTGTCCCTCCCATTTCATTCGTGTCCTGTAGCTTTGGTATTGTATCCCACAAGTAAGGATGAAATCCGTGGATTCGTCGTATCTTGTAGAAGAAAAGGAAATTTATGCTTACCTGATAAATTGATTTCTTCTACGATACGACGAGTCCACGGCCCTCCCTGTCATTTTAAGACAGATTATATTTTATTTTTACAACTTCAGTCACCTCTGCACCTTTAGCTTTTCCTTTCTATTCCTAAACCTTCGGTCAAATGACTGGGGGTGGAGGGAAGGGAGGAGCTATATATACAGCTCTGCTGTGGTGCTCTTTGCCACTTACTGTTAGCAGTAGCATAATATCCCACAAGTAAGGATGAAATCCGTGGACTCGTCATATCGTAGAAGAAATCAATTTATCAGGTACGCATACATTTCCTTTCAAGGATCCCATGGATAACAAGCTTGTGGCTTTTGAAGATGTACATTCATGAGGGATTACAGTGACAGCCTGTTGCTAGTATTGCTACAGTTGCAGGGGCAGCGTTTTATTGGTGTGATGATTTATCTAATCTCATTTTAAAGGAAACCACTATAGAGGAGATTCAATACAGGATCAAGGCTCTCAAGCTAGCCAATACCTTTATTTTTGATGCCAATATGCAAGTTCTTAGACTGGGAGCTAAGATTTCCGGTTTCACTGTCTTTGCCTTATAAGTGAAAAACTTTGTTCGGCCAAGGTTTGGCTGAAATAATTTCAGAGATTGCAGGTGGAAAGGACTCTTTCTTACCTCAGGATAAAAAGAATAGACCTAGGGGTCAACAGAATTCTAATTTTCGTTCCTTTCGTAACTTCAAAGGACAAAAGTCTTCCTCCTCTTCTTCCAAGCTGGAACAGTCCAAGCGTTCTTGGAGGTCCAGTCAGCCTTGGAATAAAGGAAAGCAAGCCAAGAAACCTTTCACTGATTCTAAATCAGCATGAAGGGGGAAGGCTCTCTTTTTTTCAGCAGGCTTGGATACGAAATGTTCAGGATTCTTTGGCTGTAGACATAGCATCCCACGGATATAGGATAGGATTCAAATCCTGTCCTCCCAGGGTCGATTCCTCTTGTCAAGGTTATCTGTGGACCAGATAAAAAGAGAGGCTTTCTTAAACTGTGGAAAGGATCTGTCTTCCCTGGGGGTGATTGTTCCAGTTCCACTAGAGGAACAGGGTCTAGGATTTTATTCAAATCTATTTGTAGTTCCCAAAAAAAGGGCACTTTCCGTCCTATTCTGGACCTAAAGTGTCTCAACCAATTCCTCTGGGTTCTGTCCTCCAAAATGGAGACTATCCACTCCATTCTTCCTTTGATACAGCAGGGTGAGTACATGACAACTATAGATCTGAAGGATGCATATCTTCATATTCCCATTCACAGGGATCATTACCAGTATCTGAGGTTTGCCTTTCTGGACAAACATTTCCAGTTTGTTGCCCTTCATTTTGGCCTTGCTACAGCTCCCAGAATTGTCACAAAAGTTCTGGGGGCTCTTCTAGGAATTGCTGTGGCGCCTTACCTGGATGACATCTTGGTTCAAACGTCATCTTTTCATCTCATACAGAGATGTTGTCTATTCTACATTCCCACGGGTGGAAAGGGAATCTGGAGAAGAGTTCCCTAGTACCAGATACAAGGGTGTGTTTCCTAGGAACAATTATAGATTCTCTGTCCATGAGGATTTTTCTGATGGATGTCTGAAAATCCAAACTTCTTGCTTCATGCCTTTCCCTCCAGTCTGCTATTCATCCATCAGTGGCTTAATGCATGGAGGTTATTGGTCTGGTTGCCTCAATGGACATTGTTCCTTTTGCTCGGTTCCATCTGAGACACCTGCAGTTTTGCATGCTTAGCCAATGTAATGGAGACCACTCGATCTCTCACAGAGGATAGATCTGGATCCCTTGTCAAGAGACTCTCTTGTGGTGGATTTATCAAGACCATCTGTCTCAGGGCACATGCGTCCTGAGACCCTCCTGGGTGATTGTGACCACGGATGCCAGTCTGTTAGGCTGGGAAGCAGTCTGGGGCTCCTTAAAAGTGTAGGGCTTGTGGACCCAGGAGTCGTCTTCTCTTCCTATAAACATCTTGGAGTTGAGAGCAATTTTCAATGTCTTGTCAGCTTTGGCCTCAGCAAACTTTGGTCCGGTTTATCAGATTCCAATCGGACAACATCACCTTGGTGGCTTACATCAACCATCAGGGAGAAACTCGAAGCTCTTTAGCAATGATAGAGGTGACTCGCATTCTCCAGTGGGAGTAGTCTCGTGATTGCCATCTCTCTGCCATCCACATCCCAGGAGTGGACAACTGCGAAGTGGATTTTCTGAGCAGGCAGACTTTTCACCCAGGAGAGTGGGCTCTCCACCCAGAGGTTTTCTTGATGATAACCCTCAGGTGGGGGGTTTCGGAATTGGTTTTGATGGTATCTCGTCAAAATGCCAAGCTTCCAAGATATGGTTCAAGGTCAAGAGATCCTCAAGCTGTTCTGATAGAAGCTCTGGCGGTTCCTTGGAATTTCAATCTAGCTTACCCGTTTCCTCCATTTGCTCTCCTTCCGCAAGTAATTGCTTGCATCAAGCAGGAGAGAGCTTCTGTGATTCTAACAGCTCCTGCATGGCCTTGCAGGATCTGGTTCACAGATCTGCTGACAATGTCATCTTCCGCCTACCTCTGAGGAAGGACCTTCTACTTCAGGGTCCCTTCCTCCATCCAAATCTGGTTTCTCTGAAGCTGACTGCTTTGAGATTGAACGTCTAATTTTGGCTAAATGTGGCTTCTCTGAGAAAGTCATAGATACTATGATTCAGGCTCGTAAACTGGTTATTCGCAGAATTTACAATAAGGTATGGCGTAAAAAATAATTTTTTCTTACCTGATAAATGTATTTCTTGACACAGTGAGTCCACTGATCATCTTAATTACTGTTGGGAATATCACTCCTGACCAGCAGGAGGAGGCAAAAAGCACCACCGCAAAATCTGTTAAATACCACTCCCCTACCCACAATCCCCAGTCATTCGACCAAAGGGAAAGGAGAAAGGCAGTAATCTAAGGTGCAGAGGTGCCTGAAGTTTATAGAAAAGCAAACTGTCTGAAAAACAGGGCGGGCCGTGGACTCACTGTGTCAAGAAATAAATTTATTAGGTAAGAATAAATTGTTTTCTTTCTAATGACACGAGTCCACGGATCATCTTAATTACTGTTGGGAACCAATACCTAGAGGACACGGATAAGGGAGGGACAAGACTGTTAACCTAAACAGAAGGCACCGCTGCTTGAAGAACTTTTCTCCCAAAAGAAGCCTCTGCTGAAGCAAAAGTATCAAATTTGTAAAATTTAGAAAAAGTATGCAAAGATGACCAAGTCGCAGCCTTGCAAAGCTAATCTACAGAATCTACATTCTTGAAGCCCAAGAAGATTTTAACAGCCCTCGTGGAATAAGCCGTGATTATCTCAGGAGGCTGCTCACCAGCAGTCTCATATGCCAAGCGAATAACACTCCTCAACCAACAAGAAAGAGAAGTAGCCGTAGCTTTCTTAACCTTACGCTTCCCAGAAAAGACAACAAATAAAGAAGACTAGAAGAGAAGTCGCCTGCAAATAATATTTCAATGCACAAACCACATCCAGGTTGTGCAACAAACGTTTCTTATAAAGAGGATTAGGACACAAAGAAGGAACAACAATCTCTTGATTAATATTCTTATCTGAAACAACATTGTGAAGAAAACCCAGGGCAGTACGCAGAACTACCTTATCAGAGTGAAAAATAAGAAAAGGCGATTCATACTCTAAGGCTGAAAGCTCCAAAACTCTTTGAGGCGAAGAAATAGCCACCAGAAACAAAACCTTCCATGATAACATCTTAATATCCTAAGAATGCATAGGTTCAAACAGAGCCTGTTGAAGGACTCTACGAAACAAATTAAGACTCAAATGTGGAGTAGCAGACTTAAACACAGGCCGAATTCTAACCGAGGCCTGACAAAAAGAATGAACATCTGGCACATCTGCCAGGCGCTTGTGCAATAAGATAGATAAAGCAGAAATTTGACCCTTCAGGGTACTAGCAGATAAACCTTTCTCCAAACCCTCCTGGAGAAAAGACAAAATCCTAGGAATCCTAACTCTACTCCACGAGTAGCCTTTGGATTCACACCAATACAAATATTTATGCCAAATCTTATAATTCTTTCTAGTCACAGGCTTACGAGCCTGAATCAGTCTCATTGACTGACTCAGAAAAACCACGCTTATAAAGAATCAAGCGTTCAGCTTCAGAGAAACGAGATTTGGATGAAGGAAGGGACCCTGCAGAAGAAGGTCCTTCCTTAATGGAAGATGCCAAGGTGGAAGAGAAGACCTCTCCACTAGATCTGCAAACCAGATTATGCAAGGCCACGCCGGAGATGATGAGAATCACCAGTGCCCTCTCGTTTGACCCGAGCAATGACCCGAGGAAGAAGAGCAAATGGAAGGAACACATTCCAGACTGAAAATCCAAGGAACTGCCAGATCATCTATCAGAACAGCCTGAGGATCCTTTGACCTCAACCCGTACCTCAGGAACTTGGCATTCTGACGAGATGCCATGAGATCCAACTCCGGATGCCCCCAACTGAGAATTAAGCTGGAAAATACCTCTGGATGAAGTTCTAACTCCCCCGGATGAAAAGTCTGCCTGCTCAGAAAATCCGCTTCCCAATTGTACGCCCCTGGAATGTGGATAGCAGACAGAAAACAGTTGTGAATCTCTGCCCACTGAATAATCTTGGCTACCTCTTTCATGGCCAAGGGACTCAGAGTTCCTTCCTGATGATTGATGTAAGCCACTGACGTTATGTTGGCCGACTGAAATCTGATAAACTGGGTAGAAGCTAGCTGAGGCCAGGCTAGAAGAGAATTGAAAATCGCTCTGTTCCAAAACATTTATTGGAAGAACCGACTCCTCCCGAGTCCATAGGGTCTGAGCCTTTAATGAACCCCAGGAAAATTTTTGAACTCCACCCAGGGATCCTGAACATCTCGAACCCAGTCAGCAACAGGCTTCCCCTTACTCCAAGACTGATTTGACTTCCAAGACGGCTTGGACTGTTCCTGCTTGGAGGAAGAGGAGGAAGATTTACCAGAGAAGTTACGAAAGGAACGGAAATTACTCTGCCGACCCTTCTGTTTATTTCTTTTATCCTGAGGAAGAGAATGCCTCTTCCCTCCCGTAATATCAGAAATAATCTCAGCCAAACCTGGCCCAAACAAGGTCCTACCCTTGCAAGGAATAGACAAAAGCTTAGACTTAGAGGACATATCCGCAGACAAGGATTTTAACGATAAAGCTCTGCAAGCTAAAATGGCAAAACCAGAAATTTTAGCTCCCAACTTGATGACCTGTAGAGAAGCATCTGCAATAAAGGAATTAGCCAACTTCAAAGCCTTGATTCTATCTTGAATTTCTTCAAGAGTATCTTGCTGAATAGAATCAGACAATGCATCAAACCAATATGCCGCTGCACTAGTAACCATAGCAATACATGCGGCCGGTGGCCATTAATACCCATGGTGAACATAAATATTTTTAAGCAAAGCTTCCAACTTCTTATCCATAGGATCTTTAAAGGAACAGCTGTCCTCAATAGGAATAGTGGTCCTCTTGGTCATAGTGGAAACTTCTCCCTCCGCCTTAGGAACCATCTGCCAAGATTCCTTAATAGAATCATCAATAGGAAACATCTTCCTAAAAATTGGAGAAGAAGAAAAAGGAATCACAGGGTTCTCCCATTCTCGTGCAATAATATCTGAAACACGATCTGGTATAGGATAAACTTCCACCGAGGAAGGGACATCAAGAAACTTAAGTTTACGAGATTTCTTAGGAATAACCATGACTGACGCCTCAGTCATCCAAAGTAGCCAAAACCACCTTGAGTAACAAACGGAGGTGCTCTAGCTTAAACCTAAAGGAAACAACCTCAGGTTCAGAAGAAGGATTTACACTATCAGAATCCGAGATCTCACCCTCAGATGCTACTGAAGTATCTTCCTCCCCAGACTTATGAGATGAAACCTTATACTACTTCTTGCGCTTCTCCTGCAACATAGGAAAAGCAGACAAAGCCTCAGATACTGCAGAGGATATATGGGTAGATGGCTACCCATATATCCTCTGCAGTATCTGAGGCTTTGTCTGCTTTTCCTATGTTGTAGGATATGGATCTTACAAGGAAAAAACAACCTGAGACAAAACGCAGGGCACTGCAGAAGATTGGGAGAAAGCTGCGGATTAGCCTGAACAGGAGGAGACTCCTGAACAACATCCACCCTAGACAATGAAGACTCAGAATCAAAAAGTCTATCCTTGTAATGTAATGTTCTCTCAATACAAGAGAAACAAAAAGGGATAGGAGGCTCAACATAAGTATTTAAACATAGAGAACATGCAACAGCTTGCAGGGCCTCTTTGTCCATCTTATTCCAAAGGAAAAAATCTTAATTAATAAAAAATTATAAGTTCAAATCAGAATTTTTGTGAAACAAAAAAAACGTTACTGTCCCTTTAAATTTTAAACACTTTTTTTAACTAAAAAAATCCTTAAACTGCACAATAAATCTTGCAGCAACAATTGTTCACAAAATCAATGCAAAAAGAGTTACAAACGTTATAGTCCCTGAAATTCAGAAAGAAACTTAAATATAAACACAGCAGCAGCCTCACAAAAAAGGCAACCTCCACACCTCAGCAAGCTCAGATGAGGTGCCTACCTGACCACCTTGCTGCCAGAAACTTAATCAGAAAATGATCCGGACCCCCTCACAGCCGCACCGAAGAGAGCGCTGAACCACCTCTGAGGAGCTATGCAACAGAGCTGCAACATTGAGGAACAACAGGAAGCAGCTAAAAGGGCACCAAAAACGTCCTTGCTATCTCAGATAAGCCTGCCTATTGTGGGCGTGGCCTAACAAACCTCCTGGTAGCCATTAATACACAAACAAAAAACATGTACACCAAAGTAAACATAATAAACTGAGCCTCCAAACATCCCCAGTGCCTGCAAAACTGCCATACAATAAACAGTTAACCTAGAAGGCTGATTGTATATTTAGACAGTATTGACTGTCAAAGTGCCAAATTCTATATCAAAACAGGGAAAGAAATAGGCACTTACCTCAAAAATCAGTCCGACAGCAGGACAGCTCACTTGGTATGAGAGGGGCTTCCTACCTCACATGGACATGTGTAAAAAAAGAAAAGGCTGAGTAAACTTACTCAAACTTTCAACCAAGGGCAGCAGAAAACTACTTGGGAGGCCCAGTGGGGATTATACCCCACAAGTTCCCAAATGCTTAAAAGCCACCACTTGCTCTACTGAAGAGACTGACATGGACTACAGCTAAACCCCAAAGAAAACCAGAGCAAACTTGCTCTGCTTAAAAAATAACAAACTCTTGATTGAGGAATAAGACACCTAACTTTACCCCTCCTTGCAACTGATACAAGCAAGGAGAATGACTGGGGATTGTGGGTAGGGGGAGTGGTATTTAACGGCTTTTGCTGTGGTGCTCTTTGCTGCCTCCTGCTGGTCAGGAGTGATATTCCCAACAGTAATTAAGATGACCCGTGGACTCACCGTGTCATTCGAAAGAAATACATTTCTTGGTGTGAATAACATGGTTTTCTTTCATGTAATTGGCAAGAATCCATGAGCTAGTGACGTATGGGATATACAATCCTACGAGGAGGGGCAAAGTTTCCCAATCCTCAAAATGCCTATAAATACACCCCTCATCACACCCACAATTCAGTTTTACAAACTTTGCCTCCTATGGAGGTGGTGAAGTAAATTTGTGCTAAGATTTCTCTGTTGATATGCGATTCTCAGCATTTTGAAGCCCGGTTCCTCTCAGAATACAGTGAATGTCAGGGATGTGAAGGGAGTATCGCTTATTAAATGCAATGGTTTTCCTCACGGGAGATCTATTTCATAGGTTCTCTGTTATCAGTCGCATAGATTCATCTCCTACCTCCCTTTTCAGATCGACAATATATTCTCATATACCATTACCTCTACTGATAACCGTTTCAGTACTGGTTTGGCTATCTGCTATATGTGGATGGGTGTCTTTCGGTAAGTATGTTTTTATTACTTAAGACACTCTCGGCTATGGTTTGGCACTTTATGTAGAAAGTGAGAAAGCGCTGAAAACGAAGGGGAAGGGACTACGCCATCACAAGGAAAACAGGATGATTAATAAAATCCCCAGGGAAATATTAACAGGTATAAAGATAAATAAATCTTCCTGCGCTAAATGCCAAATAAACTGACACTAGAGCTAAATCAGAGGGGCGATTCTATTTATTAGGATAAAATATATAAAATTATATTAAAAGATAGATGAAGTAAATATAATAACATGTGACATTTAAAAGACTCTTTAAAAATATTTTTGCATAAAAAATAATAAAAATTAAATGATAGTGAGTTAGTGTATGGGGAATTAATAAAAAGTGTACAATAAATATTATATTATAATCATAGATATACAGATGTAATAGCGAAAAACAGTAATATTTGATTATATTAAAAGTGGATTAATATTAAAAACACTGATTTTTCAAAAGCAATTGATAAGATTCTGTGTACAGACAAACGATAAGAAAAAATAGCACAATTGCAAGGGCCAAAAACAGAGTTAGTGTACACAATTAATACAGGCTAAGTTTTGCTATGATTAGATTACTGCAGTCAGAATTTTGTTGCATATATTGCTTTGTATAAACTGCCAGTGATTTTGTGCAAATAGCTGACGATGTTGCTGTATATGAAAGCAAAAAAAGCAAACGGGCCAGAAAAGAGGGCTGAAACAGTAGTCTTTTGGGTAAAAAAAACCTTTCATCTTTTAAAAGGATATCCAATGTTGTGTAATGGAAAACCGCTCTCTTCCAACACTGTGTTTGTCGCTTCAATATCGAGGCTGCAGTTGGAAATTAGTTTAAGTTCTCTGTAAACCGCTCCGATCCAGGGAGACGCTGTATCCGCGTCAAGATTTGTTTGTTCGATCTTTTTTTCTCCTTCTCTAAAAAAAAAAAACGGGTATACTGGAAATGTTCTGTCGTAGCAAACTATGGTGGCCTAACTTGGCCAAAAAGAAGCAACACGTTTCAGATAAGTCCTTTCTCAAGCTTCTGATAGAATAGCTGCAAGGAGGCTCCTTTTATAGCGGAGCAGTAAGTTATTTAAAAAGGTATCTTACGAATAGATCAGAAAGGCTCCTATTAAAAAAGGGTATATGGATCCGAAACTCATTAATATACCTTAATGAGTTTCGGATCCATTTAAAAATAGTGAACTTTGATGCATAATACTTCATATGATATCCACAGAAGATTATAAGTTGCTCATAAAAGTTTTAATGTTGAAAGCAATGATAAAAATTAAAACTAGAGAAAATTAGAAGTAAAAATAAAAATAAGTGCGTGAGAAACCAGAAAATATACAAAAATTACAAAAAATACCAAGAACCACATAACCTCTAAAAAGACTTAAATATATTTTACATTTAATATATGGATAAAAGTCAAATTTAGGACCCCTATAATATTAATATTCCAAATTATTTTTTAATGAATTGAATAAATCCTATGTGGATGGTGACACATCGCACACATGTAGCACCATACAGGTCTCCTCATGGAACCTCAAAACGTCTATCAGAGGACCCAAAAAAGCCTGCATGTGAGATACATATAGTGACAACGTGTGATCATTCATTAAGAAAACTACCCAAATCAAAATCTAAATTCATGACTGCTGGGGCCAAAGTATCGAAATCGAAAATCCATTTAGCTTCAGTTCTAAGAAGGGCATTTTTTGGATCCCCTCCTCTCCAATTTATTTGTGGTCTATCAATAATAGTATAATTGAGATGTTTTAAATTTCCATTATTACATTTTTTTAAATGTTTTGGTACTGGGAGATCTTTATTCCTTTCCTCATTCATATTTTCAATAGATGAGATATGTTCCTGAATCCGGTCACGGGCTGACCTCTCTGACTCTCCTACATATTGTGCCCCACAATTACATTCCAAAAGATATATAATGCATTTATCAGTACACCTGTATGTTCCTTTTATATGATACTCTTTTCCTGTGACTGAGGATTTAAAAGATTTTTTCTTAGTTGCATGTTAAAAAGATTTACATGAGAGGCATGGAAAAAAACCTCTCAGATCCTTACCCTGTAGATCTTTTTGAATTTTTATACTTTATTTCTTTTTCAAATCAGTAGGCACCAACATATTTTTTAATTTTTTTCACTTTTTGTAGACTATTTTGGGATATTCAGGTAAAATTGGGCCCAAAACTACATCTTTTTTGAGGATGGGCCAGTATTTTCTCAGTTTTTTTTCAATAAAACCTTTATTGCAATTATATTGAGTTATAAAAGGTAAAAATGTTTCCTTACAAATGGCGTCTTTCTTTCTGATTGCATAGTAATTGTTCTCTTGATTTATTAAGACAGATTAATTTGTCAGCTTCAATTTGTTCTTTTTTATATCCCCTCTTACATAGTCCTCATTATTGCAATTTTTTCGGATTCTAGTAAACTGACTTTTTGGAATATTGTTTTTCCATCTTTCTAAATGGCAACTGGATGCGTGAATGTAATTATTTGCATCTACTGGTTTAAAATAGGTTTTGGTAAGGATTTTATTTTCTATTCTGATATCTAGATCTAAAAATTGGATGTTGATAGTACTACTAGTATGGGTGAAACTCAAATTACTCTCATTATTGTTCAGATCTTCCCTACTTCCTTTCCAGATAATCAAAATATAGTCAGTTTACTAGAATCCGAAAAAATTGCAATAATGACTATGTAATACAGTCTAACCGTTTGACAAAAAAATGTGAAGAAAGGGGATATAAAAAAGAACAAATTGAAGCTGACAAATTAATCTGTCTCAATAAATCAAGAGAACAATTACTATGCAATCAGAAAGAAAAAGACGCCATTTGTAAGGAAACATTTTTACCTTTTATAACTCAATATAATTGCAATAAAGGTTTTATTGAAAAAACTATGAGAAAATACTGGCCCATCCTCAAAAAAGATGTAGTTTTGGGCCCAATTTTACCAGAATATCCCAAAATAGTCTACAAAAAGTAAAAAAAATTAAAAAATATGTTGGTGCCTACTGATTTGAAAAAGAAACAAAGTATAAAAATTCAAAAAGATCTACAGGGTAAGGATCTGAGAGGTTTTCTTCTACAAGATATGACGAGTCCACGGATTTCATCCTTATTTGTGGGATATTATCCTCCTGCTAACAGGAAGTGGCAAAGAGCACCACAGCAGAGCTGTATATATATAGCTCCTCCCTTCCCCTCCACCTCCAGTCATTCTCTTTGTCTGTGTTATACTAGGAAGAGGTAAAGCGAGGTGTTAGTTTTTGTTTCTTCAATCAAGAAGTTTTTTATTTTAAATGGTACCGGTGAGTACTATTTTCCTCAGGGGGTTATGGAAGAAGATTTCTGCCCTGAGGTTGATGATCTTAGCAGCTGTAACTAAGATCCACGCTTGTTCCCACAAGACTTCTGAAGGTAACAAGCAGCATTAAGGTATGTTCAGCCTTTTGTTTTCTGAGGAGACTTGATATATCAGAACTGGCTGGCATTCCCCTGTATGGGAATGGGGTTAGCAGTAGACCTGTTATCACGGAAGGGTGTTACTGGAGTCCCTGGATTTTATTGTTTAGCTAGTTGACATTATAAGGGCATTATATGACACTATGGGAGAGGCAAAGAAAAACTGTTCATAACATTTTTAATTTTGCAATAACCAGTTTGATTTACTGGGATGCGTTTGGGGGTGTACATTGGTTTTGATAAACTTGTGTGTGAAACCGCTTCCCCATGCGGTTGTGTTTGGGCCTACTCCGGCATCGGCCTTAAGGGGCGGGGCTTGTTTTCGCATACTCAGATGCGCACTTCCTTCTGACTAAGTAGCAGCAAGCAGTAACTCCGGTGGCTCCTGGACAGTGTATCTTTGGTCCGGAGTGTGGGAAAGTCGTTTCGAAATACCCTGGGGGCAGGTAGGCGCCACAGCAGAGCTGTGGCGAGGTGCAGAGGGTATTTTTGATTGTAAACTGACAATTTGTACTACGTACTAAGTACTTTAGAGCCTTATTTCTCCCCTTACTACTGGGTGCAATAATTTTTGGATAAACCAACGAGTTTAGGTTAAATTTGGAGACAATTTAACGTTATTTAAGCAGTTTTGGAAAAATTGTTCACTTTTTATTCTCCTAAAGGCGCAGTACACGTTTTTCAAGTTTATTTTAAGCAATAAATAAAGTGTTTAAACAACTTCTGTGGTTATTACTAGTCTGTTCAACATGTCTGACATTGAGGAATCTGAATCTCATTGTTCTATGTGTTTAGAAGCTATTGTGGAACCCCCTCTAACATTGTGTACCTCTTGTACTGAAAGTGCCTTACATTGTAAATACCATATTTTAGGTCAAGAAAGTGTGCCTAAGGATGATTCTCAGTCTGAAGAGAATCAGGATATGCCATCCAATTCTCCCCAAGTGTCACAACCTTTAACGCCCACACAAGAGACGTCAAATACTTCTAGTGCATCTAATTATTTTACTCTGCAGGAGATGGCTGCAGTTATGTCAACTACCCTTACAGAGGTATTATCTAAATTACCAGTGTTGCAGGGTAAACGCAGTAGGTCAGGTATTAATGTAAATACTGAATCCTCTGATGCTTTATTAGCTATTTCCGATGTACCCTCACTGTGTTCTGAGTTGGGGGTCAGGGAATTGCTGTCTGAGGGTGAAATTTCAGACTCAGGGAATGTTTTACCTCAGACAGATTCGGACGGTATGTCCTTTTAAATTTAAGCTTGAACACCTCCGCCTGTTACTTCAGGAGGTTTTGGCGACTCTGGATGATTGTGACCCTATTGTAATACCACCAGAGAAATTGTGTAAGATGGATAAATATCTAGAAGTACCTACTTACACTGATGTTTTTCCGGTTCCTAAAAATTTCGGAAATTATAAAAAAAGGAATGGGATAGACCAGGTATACCGTTTTCTCCCCCTCCTAATTTTAAGAAAATGTTTCCCATATCAGACACAATTCGGGACTCGTGGCAAACGGTCCCTAAGGTAGAGGGAGCTATATCTACCCTGGTTAAGCATACAACTATACCCATAGAGGACAGTTGTGCTTTCAAAGACCCTATGGATAAAAAGTTAGAGGGTCTTCTAAAGAAATTATTTATTAATCAGGGTTTTCTTTTACAACCTACGGCCTGCATTGTTCCAGTAACTACTGCAGCAGCTTTTTGGTTTGAGGCTCTGGAAGAGTCTCTAAAAGTTGAGACTCCGTTAGATGACATTTTGGATAGAATTAAGGCTCTCAAGCTAGCTAATTCTTTCATTGCTGATGCTGCTTTTCAAATTGGTAAATTAGCGGCGAAAAATGCAGGATTTGCTAGTCTAGCACATAGAGCGTTATGGCTCAAATCTTGGTCTGCTGATGTCATCAAAAACTAAGCTTTTAGCTATTCCCTTTAAAGGTAAGACCCTTTTTGGGCTGGAATTGAAGGAAATCATTTCTGACATTACTGGAGGCAAAGGCCATGCCCTACCTCAGGATAAGTCTGTTAAGATGAGGGGTAAACAAAATAATTTTCGCTCCTTTCTGAATTATAAAGGAGGACCCTCTGCTTCCTCTTCCTCCACAAAGCAGGAAGGGAATTTTGGCCAATCTAAGTCAGTCTGGAGACCCAACCAGACTTGGAATAAAGGTAAACAACCCAAGAAGCCCGCTGCTGTTCCAAAGACAGCATGAAGGGGCGGCCCCCAATCTGGAACCGGATCTAGTAGGGGGCAGACTGTCTTTCTTTGCCCAGGACCCCTGGGCGCTGGAAATAGTGACCCACGGTTATCAGTTGGAATTCAAGGATTTTCTCCCAAGAGGGAGATTTCATCTTTCATGATTATCTGCAGACCAGATAAAACGAGTGGCGTTATTACGCTGTGTAAAAGACCTTTTTACTATGGGAGTAATTTGTCCCATTCCAAGATCGGAACAGGGACAGGGATTTTACTCAAACCTATTTGTGGGTCCCAAAAAAGAGGGAACTTTCAGACCTGTTTTAGACCTCGAGTGTCTAAACAAGTTTCTCAGAGTCCCATCGTTCAAAATGGAGACTATTCGAACAATCTTACCAATGATACAAGAGGGTCAATATATGACTACCGTGGATCTGAAGGATGCTTACCTTCATATTCCTATCCACAAGGATCATCATCAGTTTCTAAGGTTTGCCTTCCTGGACAAACATTATCAGTTCGTGGCTCTTCCCTTCGGGTTGGCCACAGCACCCAGAATCTTCACAAAGGTTCTAGGGTCTCTTCTGGCAGTTCTCAGACCGCGAGGCATAGCAGTGGCGCCTTATCTGGATGATATTCTAATCCAGGCGTCAACGTATCAACTGACAAAATTTCACACGGACACAGAGTTGTCTTTTCTGAGAACTCACGGTTGGAAGGTGAACATAGAGAAGAGTTCACTAGTTCCACAGATAAGTGTTCCTTTCTTGGGAACTCTGATAGACTCGGTAGCCATGAAAATATTTCTGACGGAGGTCAGAAAATCAAAGATTCTAAATACTTGCTGAGCACTTCTGTCCATTCCTCGGCCATCAGTGGCTCAGTGTATGGAGGTAATTGGATTAATGGTAGCGGCAATGGACATCATTCCGTTTGCTCGCTTTCATCTCAGACCACTGCAGCTGTGCATGCTCGGACAGTGGAATGGGGATTATGCAGATTTATCTCCTCGGATAAATCTGGATCAAGAAACCAGAAACTCTCTTCTTTGGTGGTTGTCGCCGGATCATCTGTCCCAGGGGACTTGTTTCCGCAGACCCACATGGGTGATAGTGACAACGGACGCCAGCCTACTGGGCTGGGGTGCAGTCTGGAATTCCCTGAAGGCTCAGGGTGTTTGGACTCAGGAGGAGTCCCTACTACCAATCAATATTCTGGAACTGAGAGCAATATTCAATGCGCTTCAGGCGTGGCCTCAGTTGGCTTCCGCCAAATTCATCAGATTCCAGTCGGACAACATCACGACTGGCATATATCAATCATCAGGGGGAACAAGGAGTTCCTTAGCGATGATAGAAGTATCCAAGATAATCCGATGGGCGGAGGCCCACTCTTGTCATCTGTGCGGATCTAATGGACATGTCTTCTCTGCCACCGTGGAAACTTCCTTTGAGACAGGACCTTCTCATTCAAGGTCCTTTCCAACATCCAAATCTAATTTCTCTGCAGCTGACTGCGTGGAGATTGAACGCTTGATTTTATCGAAGCGAGGATTCTCTGATTCGTCATCAATACTTTGATACAGGCTAGAAAACCTGTCACTAGAAAAATCTATCATAAGATATGGCGTAAATATCTTTATTGGTGTGAATCCAAGGGTTACTCATGGAGTAAAGTTAGGATTCCTAGGATTCTGTCCTTTCTCCAGGAAGGACTGGAGAAAGGGTTATTAGCAAGTTCCTTAAAGGGACAAATTTCTGCTTTGTCAATTCTGTTTCACAAACGTTTGGCAGATGTGCCAGATGTTCAGTCTTTTTGTCAGGCTCTATCTAGAATTAAGCCTGTATTTAGACCTATTACTCCTCCTTGGAGTTTGAATTTAGTTCTTCGTGTTCTTGAACCCATGCATTCCATAGATATTAAATTATCTTGGAAAGTACTGTTTTTGGTTGCTATTTTCACCTTATCTCATTTTTCATTCTGATAAGGTGGTTTTACGTACTAAACCTGGATTTCTTTCTAAGGTTGTTTCAAATAAGAATATTAATCAGGAAATTGTTGTTCCTTACTTGTGTCCTAACCCTTCTTCTAAGAAGGAGCGTATGTTGCATAATTTGGACATGGTCCGTGCCTTTAAGTTTTACTTACAGGGAACTAAGGATTTCCGTCTATCATCTTCATTATTCATTGTTCTGGAAAGCGTAGGGGTCAGAAAGCTACGGCTACCTCTTTCTTTTTGGCTGAGAAGTATCATTCGCCTGGCATATGAGACTGCTGGACAGCAGCCTCCTGAAAGAATTACGGCTCATTCTACTAGGGCTGTGACTTCCACGTGGGCCTTTAAAAACGATGCATCTGTTGAACAGATTTGTAAGGCTGCGACTTGGTCGTCCCTTCATACATTTTCCAAATTTTCCAAATTTGATACTTTTGCTTCTTCAGAGGCTGTTTTTGGGAGAAAAGTTCTTCAAGCAGTGCTGCCTTCCGTTTAGGTCTCTGTCTTTTCCCTCCCTTTCATCCGTGTCCTGTTGCTTTGGTATTGTATCCCACAAGTAAGGATGAAATCCGTGGACTCGTTTCTTCTAGAAGAAAAGAAAATTTATGCTTACCTGATAAATTGATTTCTTCTACGATACGAGTCCACGACCCTCCCTGTCAATTTAAAGACGGATTATATTTTTTTATTATTTACAACTTCAGTCACCTCTGCACCTTTTAGCTTTTCATTTCTCTTCCTATAACCTTTGGTCGAATGACTGTAGGTGGAGGGGAAGGGAGGAGCTATATATACAACTCTGCTGTGGTGCTCTTTGCGACTTCCTGTTAGCAGGATGATAATATCCCACAAGTAAGGATGAAATCCGTGGACTCGTATCGTAGAAGAAATCAATTTATCAGGTAAGCATACATTTCCTTTTTTTCCATGCCTCTCATGTAAATCTTGTACACATGCAACTAAGAGAAAATCTTTTAAATCCTCAGTCACAGGAAAAGAGTATCATATAAAAGGAACATACAGGTGTACTGATAAATGCATTATATATCTTTTGGAATGTAGTTGTGGGGCACAATATGTAGGAGAGTCAGAGAGGTCAGCCCGTGACCGGATTCAGGAACATATCTCATGTATTGAAAATATGAATGAGGAAAGGAATAAAGATCTCTCAGTACCAAAACATTTAAAAAAAAAAATTAATAATCGAAATTTAAAACATCTCAATTATACTATTATTGATAGACCACAAAAAAATTGGAGAGGATCCAAAAAATGCCCTTCTTAGAACTGAAGCTAAATGGATTTTCGATTTAGATACTTTGGCCCCAGCAGGCATGAATTTAGATTTTGATTTGGGTAGTTTTCTTAATGAATGATCACGCGTTGCTACTATATGTATCTCACATGCAGGCTTTTTTGGGTCCTCTGATGGACGTCTCAGGTTCCATGAGGAGACCTGTATGGTGCTACATGTGTGCGATGTGTCACCATCCACATCTTTTCACATAGGGTTTATTCAATTCATTAAAAATCATTTGGAATATTAATATTATAGGGCTCCTAATTTAGACTTTTATCCATATATTAAATTTAAAATATTTCTAGAAGTCTTTTTAGAGGTTTTTTCATGGAATTTTAAAAGTTATGTGGTTCTTGGTATTTTTTGTAATTTGTGTATATTTTCTGGTTTCTCACGCACTTATTTTTCATTTTACTTCTAATTTTGTCTAGTTTTCATTTTTATCATTGCTTTCAACATTAAAGCTTTTATGAGCAACTTATAATCTTCTGTGGATATCATATGAAGTATTATGCATCAAAGTTCACTCTTTTTAAATGGATCCGAAACTCATTAAGGTATATTAATGTCTATTTATATATATATATATATATATATATATATATATAGGGGGAGTTGAATTGTGAGGGAGAGTACCCTACACAATAAAAGTTAGCGCTGAGTTTTTCTGTTTAACTAAAATGTGAGTTGGGGAACCTGGAAATGCAGCTGTAATTCAGGGTGTGTGTAGGGATTGTCCGCTCCCAAAGAGAGTAGAACAATCCTGACAAACAAAAAATGGTAAAAGGAGAGAGAGAGAAACAGCGCTTATCCTAGGAGTAGATCCCTGTTCTCACTAATGGTGGTAATACGATATTTGTAAATGAATAAAGATAAATAACAGTGTACACGATTACATGAGGACACTTTGTCAGATGGTGTGGAATCGCAATGTGATGTCACTGGTATTAAGAGTGGTAGTATTAACAGTAATAATATATAATTCAAAAAACATAAATTGAAAAGTCAATTCGGTTGTCTCTAATGGAGACTAGATATCAAATGAGAAATAAGCATTAAAATCTGGTAGGTATTACACTTACTAGAACAAACCTCAATCATATGAGGTAAGTTGCCGCCTCTTGTAAGTGTAAAACTTCCTTGGTCCTGGTGTGGCAGTAGTGGTGAGTCCAAACGGTAGTATCCTTCTCCTCTCAGAGTATGTGCCTTTCCCCTCTTAGAGTATGGACTTTCAGTCCTGATGGAGGCTGGTAGTCTGTTCCCTTCACGCTCTTCAAACAGGCAAACAATAATGCAGCTCTGCTGTTTCTCTCTCTCTCTCGTTTTACCATTATATATATATATATATATATATATATATATATATATATATATATATATATACACACACTTTGTTAATAGGAGCCTTTCTGATCTATTTGTAAGATACCTTTTTAAATAACTTACTGCTCCGCTATAAAAGGAGTCTCCTTGCAGCTATTCTATCAGAAGCTTGAGAAAGGACTTATCCGAAACGCGTTGCTTCTTTTTGGCCAATTTAGGCCACTGTAGTTTGCTACGTCAGAACATTTCCAGTATACCCGGCTTTTTTAGAGAAGGAGAAAAAAAGATCGGACGAACAAATCTTGACGCGGATACAGCGTCCCCCTGGATCAGAGCAGTTTACAGAGAACTAATTTCCAACTGCAGCCTCAATATGGATGCGACAAACACACTGTTGGAAGAGAGCGGTTTTCCATTACACAAAATTGGATATCCTTTTAAAAGATGAAAGGTTTTTTCCCAAAAGACTACTGTTTAAGCCCTCTTTTCTGGCCTGTTTGCTTTTTTTGCTTTCATATATAGCAACATCGTCCGCTATTTGCACAAAATCACTGGCAGCTTATGCAAAGCACTGTCAGCTTATACAAAGTAATATATGCAACAAAATTCTGACTGCAGTAATCTAATCAAAGCACAACTTAGCCTGCACTAATTATGTACACTTACTCTGTTTTTGGCCCCTGCAATTGTGCTATTTTTTCTTATCGTTTGTCTGTACACAGAATCTTATCAAAGATATCAGTGTTTTTAATATTAATCCACTTTTAATATAATCAATTATTCCTGTTTTTCGCTATTACATCTGTATATCTATGATTATAATATAATATTGTATTTATTGTACACTTTTTATTAATTCACCATACACTAACCCACTACACACTAACTCACTATTTAATTTTTATTATTTTTTATGCAAAAATATTTTTAAAGTCTTTTAAATGTCACATGTTATTATATTTACTTCATCTATCTTTTAATATAATTTTATATATTTTATCCTAATAAATAGAATCGCCCCTCTGATTTAGCTCTAGTGTCAGTTTATTTGGCATTTAGCGCAGGAAGATTTATTTTAAGTTCTAAATATATGTATTGTACTTATATTTGCCATGAGTCAGGTTTATGTATATTTCCTTTTGCAGACTGACGGTTTCATATTTGGGGAAAAACATATTTAGGAAAATATTTTTCTTACCTGGGGTTTAGTCTTTTTTTCAAAATTGACTATTTTCATTAAATTTTGCGGGCAAAATTAGGCCCGCGAGGGCGCAAAATGCCAAAGTTTATTGCGTCATTCTTGTTGCGAGAATTTTTGGTGCAAAGGTACGTCTGATGACGCAAATTCGTCATTTCAGACGCTGAGTTTCTTGCACAAGGTTGGGTCTTCAATGACGTGAGTGTGTCATTTCCGGATGTTTGCGCCAAAAAAATTTCAGTTACGTTGTGCGTCATACTTGGCGCCAAATAATTTCATTATTTAAAACCCCATTCCTATATGCCTCTTGCCTTTTTTTATGTCAGGAGGGCTATGCTGTTTGCCTTTTTTTATCCTATTTCTGAAACTGTCATATAAGGATATTGCTAATTTTGCTTTATATGTTTTTTTCTCTTACATTTTGCAAGATGTCTCAATCTGGTCCTGTCTCAGAAACCACTGTTGGAACCCTGCTGCATGATAACAGTTCTACCAAAGCTAAGTACATTTGTTGTAAATTTGTGGAGATTATATCTCCAGCTGTGGTATGTAATAGTTGTCATGATAAGCTTTTACATGCAGAGAATGTGTCCATCAGTAATAGTACTATGCCTGTTGTTCCTTCAACATCTAATGTACATGATATACCTGTGAATATAAAGGATTTTATTGCTGATGCAATTCAGAAGGCTTTGTCTGCCATCCCACCTTCTAATAAACTTAAAAGGTCTTTTAAAACTTCTCATAAAATTTATGAAATTTTGAATGACCGACAACATATTGAATTATCCTCCTCTGATGAAGATCTGATTCAGAAGATCTTTCCTCAGATATTGACACTGACAAATCTACTTTTCTTTCATGTAATTAGCAAGAGTCCATGAGCTAGTGACGTATGGGATATACATTCCTACCAGGAGGGGCAAAGTTTCCCAAACCTCAAAATGCCTATAAATACACCCCTCACCACACCCACAAATCAGTTTTACAAACTTTGCCTCCTATGGAGGTGGTGAAGTAAGTTTGTGCTAGATTCTACGTTGATATGCGCTCCGCAGCAGGTTGGAGCCCGGTTTTCCTCTCAGCGTGCAGTGAATGTCAGAGGGATGTGAGGAGAGTATTGCCTATTTGAATTCAATGATCTCCTTCTACGGGGTCTATTTCATAGGTTCTCTGTTATCAGTCGTAGAGATTCATCTCTTACCTCCCTTTTCAGATCGACGATATACTCTTATATATACCATTACCTCTACTGATTCTCGTTTCAGTACTGGTTTGGCTTTCTACTACATGTAGATGAGTGTCCTGGGGTAAGTAAGTCTTATTTTCTGTGACACTCTAAGCTATGGTTGGGCACTTTTATATAAAGTTCTAAATATATATATTCAAACATTTATTTGCCTTGACTCAGGATGTTCAACGTTCCTTATTTCAGACAGTCGGTTTCATATTTGGGATAATGCATATGAGTCAATCAATTTTTTTTTTTTTTTCTTACCTTAAAATTTGACTTTTTTTCCTGTGGGCTGTTAGGCTCGCGGGGGCTGAAAATGCTTCATTTTATTGCGTCATTCTTGGCGCGGACTTTTTTGGCGCAAAAATTTTTTTTCTGTTTCCGGCGTCATACGTGTCGCCGGAAGTTGCGTCATTTTTTTGACGTTTTTTTGCGCCAAAAGTGTCGGCGTTCCGGATGTGGCATCATTTTTGGCGCCAAAAGCATTTAGGCGCCAAATAATGTGGGCGTCTTTTTTGGCGCTAAAAAATATGGGCGTCACTATTGTCTCCACATTATTTAAGTCTCATTATTTATTGCTTCTGGTTGCTAGAAGCTTGTTCACTGGCATTTTTTCCCATTCCTGAAACTGTCATTTAAGGAATTTTGATCAATTTTGCTTTATATGTTGTTTTTTCTATTACATATTGCAAGATGTCCCAGATTGACACTGAGTCAGAAGATACTTCTGGAAAACCGCTGCCTGGTGCTGGATCTACCAAAGTTAAGTGTATCTGTTGTAAACTTGTGGTATCTGTTCCTCCAGCTGTTGTTTGTAATGAATGTCATGACAAACTTGTTAATGCAGATAATATTTCCTTTAGTAATGTTACATTACCTGTTGCGGTTCCGTCAATATCTAATACTCAGTGTTCCTGTTAACATAAGAGATTTTGTTTCTAAATCCATTAAGAAGGCTATGTCTGTTATTCCCCCTTTTAGTAAATGTAAAAGGTCTTTTAAAACTTTTCATTTTTCAGATGAATTTTTAAATGAACATCATCATTCTGATTCTGATAGTGGTTCCTCTGGTTCAGAGGATTCTGTCTAAGAGGTTGATGCTGATAAATCTTCATATTTGTTCAAAATGGAATTTATTCGTTCTTTACTTAAAGAGGTTTTAATTGCATTAGAAATAGAGGATTCTAGTCCTCTTGATACTAAATCTAAAAGTTTAAATAAGGTTTTTAAATCTCCTGTAGTTATTCCAGAAGTTTTTCCTGTCCCTGATGCTATTTCTGAAGTAATCTCCAGGGAATGGAATAATTTGGGTAATTCATTTACTCCTTCTAAACGTTTTAAGCAATTATATCCTGTGCCATCTGACAGATTAGAGTTTTGGGACAAAATCCCTAAGGTTGATGGGGCTGTCTCTACTCTTGCTAAACGTACTACTATTCCTACGGCAGATAGTACTTCCTTTAAGGATCCTTTAGATAGGAAGATTGAATCCTTTCTAAGAAAAGCTTACTTATGTTCAGGTAATCTTCTTAGACCTGCTATATCTTTAGCGGATGTTGCTGCAGCTTCAACTTTTTGGTTAGAAGCTTTAGCGCAACAAGTTACAGATCATAATTCTCATAGCATTGTTAATCTTCTTCAACATGCTAATAATTTTATTTGTGATGCCATCTTTGATATCATTAGAGTTGATGTCAGGTATATGTCTCTAGCTATTTTAGCTAGAAGAGCTTTATGGCTTAAAACTTGGAATGCTGATATGTCTTCTAAGTCAACTTTGCTTTCCCTTTCTTTCCAGGGTAATAAATTATTTGGTTCTCAGTTGGATTCTATTATCTCAACTGTTACTGGAGGGAAAGGAACTTTTTTACCACAGGATAAAAAATCTAAAGGTAAATTTAGGTCTAATAATCGTTTTCGTTACTTTCGTCACAATAAGGAACAAAAGCCTGATCCTTTACCCACAGGAGCGGTATCAGTTTGGAAACCATCTCCAGTCTGGAATAAATCCAAGCCTTTTAGAAAACCAAAGCCAGCTCCCAAGTCCACATGAAGGTGCGGCCCTCATTCCAGCCCAGCTGGTAGGAGGCAGATTACGATTTTTCAAAGAAATTTGGATCAATTCAATTCACAATCTTTGGATTCAAAACATTGTTTCAGAAGGGTACAGAATTGGCTTCAAAATAAGGCCTCCTGCAAAGAGATTTTTTCTTTCCCGTGTCCCAGTAAATCCAGCGAAGGCTCAAGCATTTCTGAAATGTGTTTCAGATCTAGAGTTGGCTGGAGTAATTATGCCAGTTCCAGTTCTGGAACAGGGGCTGGGGTTTTATTCAAATCTCTTCATTGTACCAAAGAAGGAGAATTCCTTCAGACCAGTTCTGGATCTAAAAATATTGAATCGTTATGTAAGGATACCAACATTCAAAATGGTAACTATAAGGACTATCCTGCCTTTTGTTCAGCAAGGGCATTATATGTCCACAATAGATTTACAGGATGCATATCTGCATATTCCGATTCATCCAGATCACTATCAGTTTCTGAGATTCTCTTTCCTAGACAAGCATTACCAGTTTGTGGCTCTGCCGTTTGGCCTAGCAACAGCTCCAAGAATTTTTACAAAGGTTCTCGGTGCCCTTCTGTCTGTAATCAGAGAACAGGGTATTGTGGTATTTCCTTATTTGGACGATATCTTGGTACTTGCTCAGTCTTCACATTTAGCAGAATCTCATACGAATCGACTTGTGTTGTTTCTTCAAGATCATGGTTGGAGGATCAATTTACCGAAAAGTTCATTGATTCCTCAAACAAGGGTAACCTTTTTAGGTTTCCAGATAGATTCAGTGTCCATGACTCTGTCTCTGACAGACAAGAGACGTCTAAAATTGATCTCAGCTTGTCGAAACCTTCAATCACAATCATTCCCTTCGGTAGCCTTATGCATGGAAATTCTAGGTCTTATGACTGCTGCATCGGACGCGATCCCCTTTGCTCGTTTTCACATGCGACCTCTTCAGCTCTGTATGCTGAACCAGTGGTGCAGGGATTACACAAAGATATCTCAATTAATATCTTTAAAACCGATTGTACGACTCTCTGACGTGGTGGACAGATCACCATCGTTTAGTTCAGGGGGCTTCTTTTGTTCTTCCGACCTGGACTGTAATTTCAACAGATGCAAGTCTGACAGGTTGAGGAGCTGTTTGGGGGTCTCTGACAGCACAAGGGGTTTGGGAATCTCAGGAGGTGAGATTACCAATCAATATTTTGGAACTCCGTGCAATTTTCAGAGCTCTTCAGTCATGGCCTCTTCTAAAGAGAGAATCGTTCATTTGTTTTCAGACAGACAATGTCACAACTGTGGCATACATCAATCATCAAGGAGGGACTCACAGTCCTCTGGCTATGAAAGAAGTATCTCGAATACTGGTATGGGCGGAATCCAGCTCCTGTCTAGTTTCTGCGGTTCATATCCCAGGTATAGACAATTGGGAAGCGGATTATCTCAGTCGCCAAACGTTACATCCGGGCGAATGGTCTCTTCACCCAGAGGTTTTTCTTCAGATTTTTCAAATGTGGGGACTTCCAGAAATAGATATGATGGCTTCCCATCTAAACAAGAAACTTCCCAGGTATCTGTCCAGATCCAGGGATCCTCAAGCGGAAGCAGTGGATGCATTGTCACTTCCTTGGACGTATCATCCTGCCTATATCTTTCCGCCTCTAGTTCTTCTTCCAAGAGTTATCTCCAAGATTCTGAAGGAATGCTCGTTTGTTCTACTGGTGGCTCCAGCATGGCCTCACAGGTTTTGGTATGCGAATCTTGTCCGGATGGCCTCTTGCCAACCATGGACTCTTCCGTTAAGACCAGACCTTCTGTCGCAAGGTCCTTTTTTCCATCAGGATCTCAAATCCTTAAATTTAAAGGTATGGAGATTGAACGCTTGATTCTTAGTCAAAGAGGTTTTTCTGACTCTGTGATTAATACTATGTTACAGGCTCGTAAATCTGTATCTAGGAAGATATATTATAGAGTCTGGAAGACTTACATTTCTTGGTGTCTTTCTCACCACTTTTCCTGGCATTCTTTTAGAATTCCGAGAATTTTACAGTTTCTTCAGGATGGTTTGGATAAAGGTTTGTCTGCAAGTTCCTTGAAAGGACAAATCTCTGCTCTTTCTGTTCTTTTTCACAGAAAGATTGCTAATCTTCCTGATATTCATTGTTTTGTACAAGCTTTGGTTCGTATAAAACCTGTCATTAAGTCAATTTCTCCTCCTTGGAGTTTGAATTTGGTTCTGGGGGCTCTACAAGCTCCTCCGTTTGAACCTATGCATTCATTAGACATTAAATTACTTTCTTGGAAAGTTTTGTTTCTTTTGGCCATCTCTTCTGCTAGAAGAGTTTCTGAATTATCTGCTCTTTCTTGTGAGTCTCCTTTTCTGATTTTTCATCAGGATAAGGCGGTGTTGCGAACTTCTTTTATATTTTTACCTAAGGTTGTGAATTCTAACAACATTAGTAGAGAAATTGTGGTTCCTTCATTATGTCCTAATCCTAAGAATTCTAAGGAGAGATCATTGCATTCTTTGGATGTAGTTAGAGCTTTGAAATATTATGTTGAAGCTACTAAGAATTTCCGAAAGACTTCTAGTCTATTTGTTATCTTTTCCGGTTCTAGGAAAGGTCAGAAGGCCTCTGCCATTTCTTTGGCATCTTGGTTGAAATCTTTAATTCATCATGCTTATGTCGAGTCGGGTAAAACTCCGCCTCAAAGGATTACAGCTCATTCTACTAGGTCAGTTTCTACTTCCTGGGCGTTAAGAAATGAAGCTTCGGTTGATCAGATTTGCAAAGCAGCAACTTGGTCTTCTTTGCATACTTTTACTAAATTCTACCATTTTGATGTGTTTTCTTCTTCTGAAGCAGTTTTTGGTAGAAAAGTACTTCAGGCAGCTGTTTCAGTTTGATTCTTCTGCTTATAATTTCAGTTTTTTTCCTTATAAGATTTAAACTTTATTTCTCCAACATAGGTGTGTCCGGTCCACGGCGTCATCCTTACTTGTGGGATATTCTCTTCCCCAACAGGAAATGGCAAAGAGCCCAGCAAAGCTGGTCACGTGATCCCTCCTAGGCTCCGCCTACCCCAGTCATTCTCTTTGCCGTTGTACAGGCAACATCTCCACGGAGATGGCTTAGAGTTTTTTAGTGTTTAACTGTAGTTTTTATTATTCAATCAAGAGTTTATTTTGAAATAGTGCTGGTATGTACTATTTACTCAGAAACAGAAAAGAGATGAAGATTTCTGTTTGTATGAGGAAAATGATTTTAGCAACCGTCACTAAAATCCATGGCTGTTCCACACAGGACTGTTGAGAGCAATTAACTTCAGTTGGGGGAACAGTGAGCAGTCTCTTGCTGCTTGAGGTATGACACATTCTAACAAGACGATGTAATGCTGGAAGCTGTCATTTTCCCTATGGGATCCGGTAAGCCATGTTTATTACGATCGTAAATAAGGGCTTCACAAGGGCTTATTAAGACTGTAGACTTTTTCTGGGCTAAATCGATTCATTATTAACACATATTTAGCCTTGAGGAATCATTTTATTTGGGTATTTTGATATAATAATATCGGCAGGCACTGTTTTAGACACCTTATTCTTTAGGGGCTTTCCCAAAGCATAGGCAGAGCCTCATTTTCGCGCCGGTGTTGCGCACTTGTTTTTGAGAGGCATGGCATGCAGTCGCATGTGAGAGGAGCTCTGATACTTAGAAAAGACTTTCTGAAGGCGTCATTTGGTATCGTATTCCCCTTTGGGCTTGGTTGGGTCTCAGCAAAGCAGATACCAGGGACTGTAAAGGGGTTAAAGTTCAAAACGGCTCCGGTTCCGTTATTTTAAGGGTTAAAGCTTCCAAATTTGGTGTGCAATACTTTTAAGGCTTTAAGACACTGTGGTGAAAATTTGGTGAATTTTGAACAATTCCTTCATGTTTTTTCGCAATTGCAGTAATAAAGTGTGTTCAGTTTAAAATTTAAAGTGACAGTAACGGTTTTATTTTAAAACGTTTTTTGTACTTTGTTATCAAGTTTATGCCTGTTTAACATGTCTGAACTACCAGATAGACTGTGTTCTGAATGTGGGGAAGCCAGAATTCCTATTCATTTAAATAAATGTGATTTATGTGACAATGACAATGATGCCCAAGATGATTCCTCAAGTGAGGGGAGTAAGCATGGTACTGCATCATTCCCTCCTTCGTCTACACGAGTCTTGCCCACTCAGGAGGCCCCTAGTACATCTAGCGCGCCAATACTCCTTACTATGCAACAATTAACGGCTGTAATGGATAATTCTGTCAAAAACATTTTAGCCAAAATGAACACTTATCAGCGTAAGCGCGACTGCTCTGTTTTAGATACTGAAGAGCATGACGACGCTGATAATAATGTTTCTGAAGGGCCCCTAACCCAGTCTGATGGGGCCAGGGAGGTTTTGTCTGAGGGAGAAATTACTGATTCAGGGAACATTTCTCAACATGCTGAACCTGATGTGATTACATTTAAATTTAAGTTGGAACATCTCCGCATTCTGCTTAAGGAGGTATTATCCACTCTGGATGATTGTGACAAGTTGGTCATCCCAGAGAAACTATGTAAAATGGACAAGTTCCTAGAGGTGCCGGGGCTCCCAGAAGCTTTTCCTATACCCAAGCGGGTGGCGGACATTGTTAATAAAGAATGGGAAAGGCCCGGTATTCCTTTCGTCCCTCCCCCCATATTTAAAAAATTGTTTCCTATGGTCGACCCCAGAAAGGACTTATGGCAGACAGTCCCCAAGGTCGAGGGAGCGGTTTCCACTTTAAACAAACGCACCACTATACCCATAGAGGATAGTTGTGCTTTCAAAGATCCTATGGATAAAAAATTAGAAGGTTTGCTTAAAAAGATGTTTGTTCAGCAGGGTTACCTTCTACAACCAATTTCATGCGTTGTCCCTGTCGCTACAGCCGCATGTTTCTGGTTCGATGAGCTGATAAAGGCGGTCGATAGTGATTCTCCTCCTTATGAGGAGATTATGGACAGAATCAATGCTCTCAAATTGGCTAATTCTTTTACCCTAGACGCCACTTTGCAATTGGCTAGGTTAGCGGCTAAGAATTCTGGGTTTGCTATTGTGGCGCGCAGAGCGCTTTGGTTGAAATCTTGGTCGGCTGATGCGTCTTCCAAGAACAAGCTACTTAACATTCCTTTCAAGGGGAAAACGCTGTTTGGCCCTGACTTGAAAGAGATTATCTCTGATATCACTGGGGGTAAGGGCCACGCCCTTCCTCAGGATCGGCCTTTCAAGGCAAAAAATAAACCTAATTTTCGTCCCTTTCGTAGAAACGGACCAGCCCAAAGTGCTACGTCCTCTAAGCAAGAGGGTAATACTTCTCAAGCCAAGCCAGCTTGGAGACCAATGCAAGGCTGGAACAAGGGAAAGCAGGCCAAGAAACCTGCCACTGCTACCAAGACAGCATGAAATGTTGGCCCCCGATCCGGGACCGGATCTGGTGGGGGGCAGACTCTCTCTCTTCGCTCAGGCTTGGGCAAGAGATGTTCTGGATCCTTGGGCGCTAGAAATAGTCTCCCAAGGTTATCTTCTGGAATTCAAGGGGCTTCCCCCAAGGGGGAGGTTCCACAGGTCTCAGTTGTCTTCAGACCACATAAAAAGACAGGCATTCTTACCTTGTGTGGAAGACCTGTTAAAAATGGGAGTGATTCATCCTGTTCCATTAAGAGAACAAGGGATGGGGTTCTACTCCAATCTGTTCATAGTTCCCAAAAAAGAGGGAACGTTCAGACCAATCTTAGATCTCAAGATCTTAAACAAGTTTCTCAGGGTTCCATCGTTCAAGATGGAAACCATTCGAACTATTCTTCCTTCCATCCAGGAAGGTCAATTCATGACCACGGTGGATTTAAAGGATGCGTATCTACATATTCCTATCCACAAGGAACATCATCGGTTCCTAAGGTTCGCATTCCTGGACAAGCATTACCAGTTCGTGGCGCTTCCTTTCGGATTAGCCACTGCTCCAAGGATTTTCACAAAGGTACTAGGGTCCCTTCTAGCTGTGCTAAGACCAAGGGGCATTGCTGTAGTACCTTATTTGGACGACATTCTGATTCAAGTGTCGTCCCTTCCTCAAGCAAAGGCTCACACGGACATAGTCCTGGCCTTTCTCAGATCTCACGGATGGAAAGTGAACGTGGAAAAGAGTTCTCTATCTCCGTCAACAAGGGTTCCCTTCTTGGGAACAATAATAGACTCCTTAGAAATGAGGATATTTCTGACAGAGGCCAGAAAAACAAAGCTTCTAGACTCTTGTCGGATACTTCATTCCGTTCCTCTTCCTTCCATAGCTCAGTGCATGGAAGTGATCGGGTTGATGGTAGCGGCAATGGACATAGTTCCTTTTGCGCGCATTCATCTAAGACCATTACAACTGTGCATGCTCAGTCAGTGGAATGGGGATTATACAGACTTGTCTCCGAAGATACAAGTAAATCAGAGGACCAGAGACTCACTCCGTTGGTGGCTGTCCCTGGACAACCTGTCACAAGGGATGACATTCCGCAGACCAGAGTGGGTCATTGTCACGACCGACGCCAGTCTGATGGGCTGGGGCGCGGTCTGGGGATCCCTGAAAGCTCAGGGTCTTTGGTCTCGGGAAGAATCTCTTCTACCGATAAATATTCTGGAACTGAGAGCGATATTCAGTGCTCTCAAGGCTTGGCCTCAGCTAGCGAGGGCCAAGTTCATACGGTTTCAATCAGACAACATGACAACTGTTGCGTACATCAACCATCAGGGGGGAACAAGGAGTTCCCTAGCGATGGAAGAAGTGACCAAAATCATTCTATGGGCTGAGTCTCACTCCTGCCACCTGTCCGCTATCCACATCCCAGGAGTGGAAAATTGGGAAGCGGATTTTCTGAGTCGTCAGACATTGCATCCGGGGGAGTGGGAACTCCATCCGGAAATCTTTGCCCAAGTCACTCAGCTGTGGGGCATTCCAGACATGGATCTGATGGCCTCTCGTCAGAACTTCAAAGTTCCTTGCTACGGGTCCAGATCCAGGGATCCCAAGGCGGCTCTAGTGGATGCACTAGTAGCACCTTGGACCTTCAAACTAGCTTATGTGTTCCCGCCGTTTCCTCTCATCCCCAGGCTGGTAGCCAGGATCAATCAGGAGAGGGCGTCGGTGATCTTGATAGCTCCTGCGTGGCCACGCAGGACTTGGTATGCAGATCTGGTGAATATGTCATCGGCTCCACCTTGGAAGCTACCTTTGAGACGAGACCTTCTTGTTCAGGGTCCGTTCGAACATCCGAACCTGGTTTCACTCCAGCTGACTGCTTGGAGATTGAACGCTTGATCTTATCGAAGCGAGGGTTCTCAGATTCTGTTATCGATACTCTTGTTCAGGCCAGAAAGCCTGTAACTAGAAAGATTTACCACAAAATTTGGAAAAAATATATCTGTTGGTGTGAATCTAAAGGATTCCCTTGGGACAAGGTTAAGATTCCTAAGATTCTATCCTTCCTTCAAGAAGGATTGGAAAAAGGATTGTCTGCAAGTTCCCTGAAGGGACAGATTTCTGCCTTGTCTGTGTTACTTCACAAAAAGCTGGCAGCTGTGCCAGATGTTCAAGCCTTTGTTCAGGCTCTGGTTAGAATTAAGCCTGTTTACAAACCTTTGACTCCTCCTTGGAGTCTCAATTTAGTTCTTTCAGTTCTTCAGGGGGTTCCGTTTGAACCCTTACATTCCGTTGATATTAAGTTATTATCTTGGAAAGTTTTGTTTTTAGTTGCAATTTCTTCTGCTAGAAGAGTTTCAGAATTATCTGCTCTGCAGTGTTCTCCTCCTTATCTGGTGTTCCATGCAGATAAGGTGGTTTTACGTACTAAACCTGGTTTTCTTCCAAAAGTTGTTTCTAACAAAAACATTAACCAGGAGATTATCGTACCTTCTCTGTGTCCGAAACCAGTTTCAAAGAAGGAACGTTTGTTGCACAATTTGGATGTTGTTCGCGCTCTAAAATTCTATTTAGAAGCTACAAAGGATTTTAGACAAACATCTTCCTTGTTTGTTGTTTATTCCGGTAAAAGGAGAGGTCAAAAAGCAACTTCTACCTCTCTCTCTTTTTGGATTAAAAGCATCATCAGATTGGCTTACGAGACTGCCGGACGGCAGCCTCCCGAAAGAATCACAGCTCATTCCACTAGGGCTGTGGCTTCCACATGGGCCTTCAAGAACGAGGCTTCTGTTGATCAGATATGTAGGGCAGCGACTTGGTCTTCACTGCACACTTTTACCAAATTTTACAAGTTTGATACTTTTGCTTCTTCTGAGGCTATTTTTGGGAGAAAGGTTTTGCAAACCGTGGTGCCTTCCATTTAGGTGACCTGATTTGTTCCCTCCCTTCATCCGTGTCCTAAAGCTTTGGTATTGGTTCCCACAAGTAAGGATGACGCCGTGGACCGGACACACCTATGTTGGAGAAAACAGAATTTATGTTTACCTGATAAATTACTTTCTCCAACGGTGTGTCCGGTCCACGGCCCGCCCTGGTTTTTTTAATCAGGTCTGATAATTTATTTTCTTTAACTACAGTCACCACGGTACCATATGGTTTCTCCTATGCAAATATTCCTCCTTAACGTCGGTCGAATGACTGGGGTAGGCGGAGCCTAGGAGGGATCATGTGACCAGCTTTGCTGGGCTCTTTGCCATTTCCTGTTGGGGAAGAGAATATCCCACAAGTAAGGATGACGCCGTGGACCGGACACACCGTTGGAGAAAGTAATTTATCAGGTAAACATAAATTCTGTTTTTGGGTGTGGATTATTTTTCAGCGGAATTGGCTGTCTTTATTTTATCCCTCCCTCTCTAGTGACTCTTGCGTGGAAGATCCACATCTTGGGTAGTCATTATCCCATACGTCACTAGCTCATGGACTCTTGCTAATTACATGAAAGAAAACATAATTTATGTAAGAACTTACCTGATAAATTAATTTCTTTCATATTAGCAAGAGTCCATGAGGCCCACCCTTTTTTGTGGTGGTTTTGATTTTTTTGTATAAAGCACAATTATTCCAATTCCTTATTTTTTATGCTTTTGCACTTTTTTCTTATCACCCCACTTCTTGGCTATATGTTAAACTGATTTGTGGGTGTGGTGAGGGGTGTATTTATAGGCATTTTGAGGTTTGGGAAACTTTGCCCCTCCTGGTAGGAATGTATATCCCATACGTCACTAGCTCATGGACTCTTGCTAATATGAAAGAAATGAATTTATCAGGTAAGTTCTTACATAAATTATGTTATTTATTTAAAATGGAGTATATTTGTTCCTTAAGAGGTGTTGATTACTTTGGATATTGAGGAAACTAGTCCTCTTGATATTAAAACTAGTAAAAGTTTAAATTCTGTTTATAAACCTCCTGTGGTTACTGCAGAGGTTTTTCCAGTTCCTGATGCTATTTCTGATATGATTTCTAAGGAATGGAATAGGCATGGTACTTCTTTTATCCCTTCTTCAAGGTTTAAAAATCGTATCCTTTGCCAGCAGTTAGTTTGGAGTTTTGGGAAAAGATCCCCAAAGTTGATGGTGCTATTTCTACTCTTGCTAAACGTACTACTATTCCTATGGAAGATAGTACTTCTTTTAAAGACCCTTTAGATAGGAAACTTGAATCTTATCTAAGGAAGGCTTATTTATATTCTGGCTATCTTCTCAGGCCTGCCATTTCTATGGCTGATGATGCAGCTGCATCAAACTTTTGGTTGGAAAGTCTAGCGCAACAGGAAACGGATCCTGATTTGTCTAGCATTGTTCGCTTGCTTCAACATGCTTATCATTTTATCTTTGATGCCATTTTTGAAATCATAAAAATTGATGTTAAATCTATGTCTTTATCTATTTTAGCTAGAAGAGCTTTGTGGCTCAAATATTGGAATGCTGACATGGTATCTAAGTCTAAATTACTATCTCTTTCTTTCCAAGGTAATAAGTTACTTGGTTCTCAGTTGGATTCGATTATTTCAACTGTCACTGGGGGGAGGGAGTTTTTTTGCCTCAGGATAAAAGACCTAAGGGTAAATCTAAAGCTTCTAACCCTTTTCGTTCCTTTCTACAAAATGAGGAACAGAAATCTAATCCTTCCCCCAAAGAATCTGGTTCCAATTGGAAACCTTCAAGTTGGAGTAAATCCAAACCGTTTAACAGACCAAAGCCAGCTCCTAAATCTGCATGAAGGTGCGGCCCTCATTCCAGCTCAGCTAGTAGGGGGCAGATTAAGATTCTTCCAAAACATTTGAGCAGATTCTGTCCAAAATCAATGTATTCAGAGTATTGTCTCTCAAGGGTACAGAATAGGATTCAGAGTAAGACCTCCTGTGAGAAGATTTTTTCTCTCATGCATTTCAGCAAATCCAGTAAAGGCTCAGGCTTTTCTGAAGTGTGTTCCAGACCTGGAGCTTTCAGGGGTAATCATACCAGTTCCGTTTCAGGAACAGGGTCTGGGGTTTTATTCAAATCTGTTCATTGTCCCAAAGAAAGAAAATTCATTCAGGCCAGTTCTGGATCTGAAAATTTTGAATCGTTATGTAAGAGTGCCAACCTTCAAAATGGTGACTAAGGACTATTCTACCTTTTGTTCAGCAAGGTCATTATATGTCCACGATAGACTTACAGGATGCATATCTTCATATTCCAATTCATCCAGACCACTATTGGTTTCTGAGATTCTCTTTTCTAGACTAGTATTACCAATTTGTCGCTCTTCCATTTGGCCTAGCGACAGCTCCAAGAATCTTTTCAAAGGTTCTCGGTGCCCTATTCTCTGTAATCAGAAAACGGGGTATTGCAGTGTTTCGTTATTTGGACGATATGGTGGTACTAGCTCAGTCTTTACATTCTGCCGAATCTCACACAAATCAACTAGTATTGTTTCTTCAAAGACATGGCTGGAGGAAGTTCCTTGATTCCTCAGACAAGGGTCAGCTTGTCGGAACCTTCTGTCTCAATCATTGCCTTCAATAACTATGTGCATGGAAGTTTTAGGTCTCATGACTGCAGCATTGGACGCGATCCCCTTCGCTCGTTTTCATATGAGACCTCTCCAGCTTTGTATGCTGAATCAATGGTGCAGGGATTATACAAAGAAATCACAATATCTTTAAATCCCAATGTTCGACTTTCTCTGACTTGGTGGTTATATCACCAATATATAGTTCAAGGGGCTTCTTTTGTTCGGCCAACCTGGACTGTGATCACAACAGATGCAAGTCTTTCAGGTTGGGGAGCTGTCTGGGGATCTCTGACAGCACAAAGGGGTTTGGATATCTCAAGAGGCGAGGTTACCAATCAATATTTTAGAACTCTGCTATTTTCAGGGCTCTTCAGATTTGGCCTCTGTTGAAGGGAGAACCGTTCATTTGTTTTCAGACAATATCACAACTGTGGCATATGTCAATCATCAGGGTGGGACTCAGTCCCCTAGCTATGAAAGAAGTATCTACTTTCTTGGGCAGAATCCAGCTCCTGTCTAATTTCTGCTGTACATATCCCAGGTGTAGACAATTGGGAAGCGGTGTTACGGTACCAACAGTGTACCAAGGGTTAATACCAGATGAACAGTGTCCTGCATAGGGAATCAGCAATTCACAACCCAGCCAGTTTTCAGGTTTAAAACAGAATGTCATTTATTAAAAGGCTATGCCTAGTATTTATGCAGGTCTGTTGTACATTAGATGGAGGGAACACGCCCTTTGACAGGCCACCATAGAATCACATCACATTACTTTACTTAGGCAGATAACAAGTTATACATAAGACACACTTGATCCTTTCTTATCACTGGGGCGTCTGCTCTCTAGATGTGATTGAACAATGGAAAGTTTATCACTAACTTTAATTATAGCTGATGCCAGCAAACCTGTCTTTAGAATATAGTTTCTCAAAGCTGAACAGAGTTAACCCTTCCAGTACTGACAGAAGGGTCTGTCACATAGCTCCCCCCTTGTGGAACACTCCGGCAGACCCGGCTTGACCCTTTGGCGGGTCAACCTGGGGATGACCGGACTAGGAGATGGTAGGCATGTCAGTTTGCCGGGGCAATCCATCTGTATTCCCGTTATGAGAGAGAATCCCTGTCCGTATAAATAAGGGTTCAACCTCTTCAGTGCCCCGACTAGGGCTAAACAGTCCTTCAAAATATCATCGGCTTCTTTACGTGGTTTTTGTACCTGCTCTTTATAGGTATCCACAATCCCTTCATACTGACATAGGGTGCCCTTGAGTTGCTGCACCTCACTATGAGCCAGCGTCAGCTTCTCCTCCAGTGTCGCTAAGTTTGTCTTTAATGTTTCATGTCCCACTCTCAAGCTGGTGTTTTCTGCAGTCTGTCGGTGCAGCCTGTCTAGCAGAGATTCCTGTTCTAAACGTGCTTTTTCCTCTGCACTCCTCTTCTCTCCCGCTAGCACTGTTACGTGATTATTTAACGTGACCATTTTATCCTCTACGTGACTCTTCTCCTTCATCAGCGCATTGTAACGGGACTTCCACGTATCAATAGCGGATAGAGATTTACTGAGCTCAGCGTCCTGGGGCTTAGCAGCAGGTGGGTCAGTCTCTGCTGCACGGATCTGGGCACGGGTAGTCACAGGGTTAACATCAGCGGGACCCATAGGAGCGTAGGCAGAAACAAGGGGGGCCAAGTTATTTCCAAGGAGAACATGAGCAGGTAAGTCCTTCTTGACCCCCACATTCACAGGTCTAGCGCCCAATCCAAATGTACCCTGGCAACAGGTAGGCGGAACACAGTGCCCCCTGCTACCCTCACAGCCACAGTGTCTCCAGTGTGCTGTTTCTCAGACACCAAGTTCTTTCGAAGCAAGGTCATGGTAGCACCAGTATCCCGTAGACCACTGACCTCCTTCCCATTCACTTTAACCAGTTGCCGGTTATTCCGGTGGGCAGCTTGCACAAGGTCTGCCTCATGTAGGATGCCCCAGCATTCTTGCGCCTCTACGTAGCGGGCCGCAGGCTGAGGATTACGTGGGATTCCACCGGCGGGTCTTCTCCAGGACTGTGCTTGGTTCGCTGCATTTAGGGGACACTCTGGTCTTTTGTGCCCTAGTTGCTTACATCCAAAGCACCGAATAGTTTTGTGAGTATCCCCGCGAATTGAACCAGGCTCTCTGAGGGTAGTTCGTGGCCGGAGGCCGTGGGGTATAGCGGTGCGCCGGGGTTTGGTAACTGGCAGCTGCTGGGGTGACTGGGGGTCTGTACTCCACTCTAGCAGGGGGCTTAGTGGTAGCAGTGTCCAGTTTGCGGGCATCCGTATACTCATCTGCCAGGCGAGCAGCTTCATGCAGGGTGGAGGGTTTACGGTCCCGAACCCACTCTCTAACTCCTGCTGATAACTTGTCAAAGCAATGTTCCAACAGGAATAGCTGCAGCACCTCTTCCCCAGATACGGCTTGGCACCCCGCCATCCAGTGAGCTGCTGTGCGGCGCACCTTATATGCCCACTCAACGTAGGAATCACCAGCCAATTTAACAGTGTCTCTGAACCGCCTCCGGTATGCCTCCGGTGTAACCGCATACCTGGAGAGCAGAGCCTCTTTTACAGTATTATAATCCCTGACTTCCTCATCTGGAATGGCCCGAAAAGCCTCACTGGCCCGGCCAGATAATTTTCCGGATAATATCGTGACCCAGTCCTCTGCGGGTACCTTGTGTAGTGCACATTGCCTCTCAAAATCCGCAAGGTACCCATCAATCTCTCCTTCTGTTTCCAGGAAGTTTTTAAAAGCTGCAAAATTTACTTTTCCCTTTTCCACTCGGGTTGCTGTGACTTGGGCTGCTGCAGCGCCGCTTTGGCGAAGTAGGTTGGCCTCCACAGCTGCTATGACCCGGTCGATAATTTCCGCAGATGGGTTGGGGCCATAATATGCCAGTCTTATTTTAACCGCCCAATCAAAGCTTGCTTCTTCAGGGGTTCTGTCTGCTATGCTGGGCCCATTGGTTCCTTCTGTCCCTGGTACTCTTTCCATTTTAGTCAGTATTGTAATAATCCCCCTCTTCCTGAGGTTACTGCCTTGTGTAGTTGCTCTTCTGGGCGATAAGGTTCATTCCGTCGCTTGCCACCAATTGTTACGGTACCAACAGTGTACCAAGGGTTAATACCAGATGAACAATGTCCTGCATAGGGAATCAGCAATTCACAACCCAGCCAGTTTTCAGGTTTAAAACAGAATGTCATTTATTAAAAGGCTATGCCTAGTATTTATGCAGGTCTGACCCCCCAGAAGGGGGGTTGAAAGAATGTTGTACATTAGATGGAGGGAACACGCCCTTTGACAGGCTACCATAGAATCACATCACATTACTTTACTTAGGCAGATAACAAGTTATACATAAGACACACTTGATCCTTTCTTATCACTGGGGCGTCTGCTCTCTAGATGTGATTGAACAATGGAAAGTTTATCACTAACTTTAATTATAGCTGATGCCAGCAAACCTGTCTTTAGAATATAGTTTCTCAAAGCTGAACAGAGTTAACCCTTCCAGTACTGACAGAAGGGTCTGTCACAAGCGGATTATCTCAGTCGTCAGACTTTACATCCGGGGGAGTGGTCGCTCCATCCAGATGTGTTTTCTCAGATTGTTCAGATGTGGGGTCTTCCAGAAATAGATCTGATGGCTTCCCATCTAAACAAACTTCCCAGGTACCTGTCCAGGTCCAGGGATCCTCAGGCGGAGTCGGTGGATGCGTTAGCAGTTCCTTGGTGTTACCAACCTGCTTATATCTTCCTGCCTCTAGTTCTTCTTCCAAGAGTGATCTCCAAGATAATCATGGAACAATCATTTGTGTTTCTGGTAGCTCCAGCATGGCCTCACAGGTTTTGGTATGCGGATCTTGTCCGGATGTCCAGTTGGCAACCTTGGCCACTTCCTTTAAGACTAGACCTTCTGTCTCAAGGACCATTTTTCCATCAGGATCTCAAATCATTATATTTGAAGGTATGGAAATTGAATGCCTAGTGCTTAGTCATAGAGGTTTCTCTGACTCAGTGATTAATACTATGTTACAGGCTCGTAAATCTGTTTCTAGGAAGATTTATTATCGAGTTTGGAAGACTAACATTTCATGGTGTTCTCATAAATTCTCCTGGCATTCTTTTAGAATTCCTAGAATTTTACAGTTTCTGCAGGATGGTTTGGATAAAGGTTTGTCTGCTAGTTCCTTGAAGGGACAAATCTCTGCTCTTTCTGTTTTATTTCGCAGAAAGATTGCTAAGCTCTATATAAATGACAAAACAAAAGGGCGCCTCATTTGTGGTATCATCAAATAAAAGCAAAGCCACAGATAAAAGCCAAATGGGTACTCACAAGGCTCTGGAGCACACCTATGTGCTTGTAGGGACAGGCTGCAGATTTTATCGGATGTGACAGCTCACCCACAAAGGATATCAGTCATTAACTGTAGTAAAAAGATGAAACACAGGAAAAGCACCAAAATTGTGCAGATCACTAAGGATATGATGTTTAACTTAACACAAAGGAAGATTGGGTACTCGCATACTGGATGAGCACACCTATGTGCTAGTAGGAGCACGCTGGCATATTTAGGTATGGTGTGTCAGCTCACCACCAAGGAACTTTTCTTTAGAATGCAATATCCAAGTGTGGCAAACTCCTGTGTGTTAGGCTCCACTCCAGGCAGGTGCAGGCAGGCAGAATCACTCACAAGAGTATTTTACAAATTAAAAGTAGTATTTATTAAAAGCAAATTAAAATACATATACAAAAGAGTGAACAGGCGGAATACAATCAAGCCCCCTGTAAATGCAACGCGTTTCTCGGCTCATGCGCCGTTTCCTCAGGCATATTTTCTACCCTGCTTCTGTCCTGCTTTATAGACCTACTATCTAATGCCAACTAACATTTTTCCTCTCTATCCTAAGGGCGTATACCCTTAATTGGTAACCTTCAACACCTGACTGTTTCAGTGTTAAATTACAAAGGTGTCAGTCTTGTGTGTTAACATGAAACAAAGGTGTAAAGTGAAACTCTATGCAGCAACTCATATACACCTACAAATTCTAAACGACAATCTCTAAGCATGTAGAAAAAATGCAAACATGAATACAAATAAGAATTCTTTCTCATTCATATTATACAATGTATGACACGTTTACAGCGGTTTTCCTACCATATGCAAATCATCATCAACAACATGTTTTAGATTATTTTATCTTTCAAATTTATAATCAGTAGTGTATATCCCCAATATTTTATAGGACACAATAGTATGTTAGAATTACTCACATTTCGTCTACGGCTTTGTCATAAGTGGAAGCGATTTTCTATAGATCATAGATATAATTCTTATGTTCAGTTTATACAAGATGTGTACAAGGATAGTTGATGATTGTTTTCCCCTTTTCGTATTCATCTTCTAACAATCCCTACTTCGCTTGTATAATGTGTTTGAGCTGTGTTTGACATATACGCTATATTGATTGGCCCATACTGAAAAATTTCCTGACCTATCAGATTGGAGGTGTGTCACTCGCTCTAACTAGCGTGCTGTGTCAAACTATCAACATCCCTATTCCAGAGGCCATTCTCATGTGTGCATATGGCTGATACATGATATCAAACCAGTATATGACTCTCTATAAATCATTGTGGTATCAGTACGTCACCCATATTATATCTGGGTTGATCACATTTAGTTTACGACTTCTCAATAAATGAACACAATTTTCATTAGAACATAAATAAGATTCTCATGTTAAATTTCTATTGCACAAGCCACTGTGTGTAAGGATTGTCAAAGATTATTTAACTTCTGTTTAGAATGTTCAAGCCGTGTTTCACATATACGCTCTATTGATTGACTCACAGTGAAACTGTCCTGACCTATTGGATTAGGGGTGTGTCACTCGCAACTGACAGCGGGATAGACCTACTTTTCTACAAACCTATAGCAAAAGCCAACCTCGTATATGTAAACGAAGAGGACGTGTAAAAACCCCCTAGTATATGACCCTCCATGGTTCGCTAGAAAATCGATGTATGACTATTGTGTTCATAACGAACGACTAACTCACACTTCCAATTAATAATGATATGCTCACAATTAGTTGAAACTACTGCACATTCAGATGACTGACCAAATGGTGAACAATAGGTGTCGACTATCGCCGAGTAATTCAATAGCTTATGCCACATTATGTGTACTGTAATAAATTTAAAGTCATAACTCATAAGATGCAATGCCAGTGTGTAGATGATACTCGAGGTGTCTAAAGGTGCAATTTGTTTTTATTCTTATCTGGGAACTTAAAATTATCAGGAAACCTTGTTTATCATGACTATACTTGTCTATGCCTCAATAGGCTATCTAAATATGCCTTAAAGTCTCCTGTAACGGACGAAAATTCCCACACTACAGATTGCTCTAATTTAAATATAGAATAAGCCCGACCATAAGATTGTCTAAAAATATTAAGCATCTCAAACTACCCCTTTATTCAATGAGGCAACAGAAATTAAAATTTTCTATAATAAATTCTGTCAAAAATAAATAAGTGTTACGTCCAATGGACATCTGAGTCACTATGATAAACATATCCAAAATTAAGTGTACCTAACATAATAGTGATTAAATCTATATATAAATGACTAATTGGTATATATGTGTCTTGGTGTGCTAACTAGAATATAAAAAACAGATAAATAGTCTGTCTTATAGTAGTGGATAATGAACATTCCTGTGCAGTGTATACTATAAATATAGTATCCTAAAATATAACAAAAATTCTATATTTTATGTAGTGCTCATAGCGACTAATAAAAGTATATATTAGTGCCTATTCATCAAAAAATAAATATTCTATAAATGCAAGTGACAATAAAGTCAATGCCAACTATTCTAAGTGGTGATATATATCACTAAAGCCTAACTATATTATAAACCAAATCAAAAAGCAGCTAGATCTATTACTTCATTTAGGCCAGAGGGAAACAATGTTTGGAATCTATAAATCCAATATGTCTCCCTCTGGCGTAATCAAGTATATCTATTAACACCTGCTCTGGGGGCATTGTATTCCAGAGGGGTAATTCGATATGTTTGGTGGTCACCATTGTGCTGGACTGTGCTGTGTCTTGATATATTATGTTTCGTGCAGCAAGCTTTTATATTTCTCCAATGATCGCTCCACCTAGTTCGAATATTCCTGCACGTGCGGCCCAAGTATTGCAGGCCTGGGAATAATTTTTTAGGGGACAGACCTCTTGCCCCATTATGGGACAAAACGAAATTAGCTCAAAACCACAAAAAAAGATCTTTTCTAAACGAGGGAGAAGAGGGAGAGGGAACACCATCAAAAAAACAAAATTACAGAAATTAAAAGAAGGTATTTTTAATTTATCTTCACATGATCTATCTGACGATGAAATAAGAATTTTGGGCAGGGGAGTATCCTATTGTCCCCCTTCTGAACCTAATAAGTTTAATATATTTGTAGATATTAATTCATTTACATGTAAATTATCACTACAAATATATTTTGCAGCTAAAGAGCTTAGAAAACACAGATTGGAAGGGACACCCATACTAAGCAGTGATGTGCAGTCACTAGAGGCAGGTGAGGCAGTGCTTCACCTCTCATATGGGCAAAAATATATATTTTTTTATTGGCTTTAAAAAAAAAAATTGTAATTTTTTTTTCCCAGCATTTTTTTTTCTCACAGCTATATGTTGTGCAATGAAGAGGCACAAGCAGGTCTGCCCACCATTACACAACATGCTGCGCCATCTACTGGATGCAAGTGGTTAAGATCATTGCATGGCCCATTAACTGCTTATTTGAGGCAGTCCTATTTGGGCTGAACCAATCCAGCGAGAGGCATTAGTAAGTGGAACATAGGGTTGGGGCTGGATGTTAAATCATATAAAACAAAACAAAAACGGAAAAAACAACTTTCATATATTTTGTTGCTGTCCTGTGAAGCTGCCAGCTTTGCTAAAGTGAAAAAAGAGAGTTCTGTTCTTCCCCTCTAAGTGCAGTGGAATGTGCCACTGTCACTTCCTGAATCCTTACAGAGCAGGAGAGAGGCACAGAGAGCAGTGTTTCACCCACATCTTATTAAAGTAAGATTTTACTGATAGGGATTCTGTTAGTGAAAATGATAATTTAATGAATGTGGTTTAGTGTTTTTTTTACTCTTTTACAGCAAAGGATCGTTTTTGTATTTTGTTTACTCAAACTTTACACCCACTAACTTATCAGCTTGCCTCTGTACTGCACACTAAATTATAGACTAATTTTCTGAACTCTCTGTAGCTCTGCTGTTTTATTACTTAAAAATGCAGTGGTCTCTCCCCCCCCCCCCCTTGTGTGTGTGTGTGTGTGTGTCTCTCTCTATCTATCCATCTCTCTCCTTATGTGTTGTTCTCCCCCTCTCTTTCTCTCTCTGTCTCTCTTCCTCCCCCTCTGACTCTCATGTAATGAAAGAATCTATAAGCATAATTTGCAGCATTAAAGTAAAAAGTATGTTTTAAACATATTTTAATGGGCATGGATTTCTAGATCTCATAATCAGAGCAAGCATTGTGTTATCTGGCAAGAGTTTCTGTTACAATCCTTTTAGACTAAAATCAGATGTTTACTAAGTTGACCAGTTTTCCAAGACACCATTTAAAGGGACATGAAACCCATATGCAAATTTAAATAACTTTCCAATTTACATCTAATATCTAATTTTCTTCATTATTTTGATGTCCTTTGTTGAAAATCATATCTAAATATGCTCAGTAGCTGCTGATTGGTGGCTGCACATAGATACCTCATGTGATTGGCTCACCCATGTGCATTGCTATTTCTTCAACAAAGGATATCTAATGAATGAAGGCGTATCCTGCCACTGCCTCACCAGCCTCTGACGTCACTGCACGTCACTGATACTAAGTAATGAAATGAATCCTAGAATTAGTAGTTTATACAGAAACAAGGCTGATCTGGCTGATAATCTACTTGAACGATAACACATACCTACACTAGCACCATTTTCTCTTGTAAGGTGTATCCAGTCCACAGATCATCCATTACTTGTGGGATATTCTCCTTCCCAACAGGAAGTTGCAAGAGGAAACCCACAGCAGAGCTGCTATATAGCTCCTCCCCTAACTGCCATATCCAGTCATTCTCTTGCAACTCTCAACAAAGATGGAGGTAGTAAGAGGAGAGTGGTGAAATAGTTAGTTTTGTCTTCAATCAAAAGTTTATTATTTTTAAATAGTACCGGAGTTGTACTATTTTATCTCAGGCAGCATTTGAAGAAGAATCTGCCTGCGTTTTCTATGATCTTAGCAGAAGTAACTAAGATCCACTGCTGTTCTCACATGTGTCTGGGGAGTGAGGTAACTTCAGAGGGAGAATGGTGTGCAGGTTATCCTGCTATTGAGGTATGTGCAGTTTTAAGTTTTTCTAGGGACTAGAAAATGCTGCTGGTACCTGATTAATGTAAGTTAAGCCTAAAACAGTGATTTAATAGCGACTTGTATCAGGCTTACTAACAGAGATATATATACTCTGATAATATGGCAATATAAAACGTTTGCTGGCATGTTTAATCGTTTTTATATATGCTTTGGTGATAAAACTTATTGGGGCCTAGTTTTTTTCAACATGGCTAGCTTGATTTTTGCCTAGAAACAGTTTCCTGAGGTACTTCCACTGTTGTAGATGAGTGGGAGGGGCCTATTTTAGCTCTTTTTTGCGCAGTTAAAATTGCAGACAGAGACATTCAGCTTCCCTCAGCAGTCCCCTGCATGATATAGGATATCTCTGAAGGGCTCTAAAGGCTTCAAAAGTCGTTTATTAAGGAAGGTAGGACCACAGCTGAGCTGTGGCAGTTGTTGTGACTGTTTAAAAAAACGTTTAAATCGTTTTTTTGATCCGTTTTTTGCATTAAGGGGTTAATCTTCCATTTGCAAGTGGGTGCAATGCTCTGCTAACCTATTACATACACTGTAAACATTTCGTTTGGATTACTGCCTTTTTTCATTGTTTTTCAAATTTTGACAAAATTTGTTTCTCTTAAAGGCACAGTACCGTTTTTTATATTTGCTTGTTAACTTGATTTAAAGTGTTTTCCAAGCTTGCTAGTCTGTATAAACATGTCTGACATAGAGGAAACTCCTTGTTCATTATGTTTAAAAGCCATGGTGGAACCCCATATGAGAATGTGTACTAAATGTATTGATTACACTTTAAACAATAAAGATCAGCTTTTATCTTTAAAAAATGTATCACCAGAAGATTCTGACGAGGGGGAAGTTATGCCGACTAACTCTCCCCACGTGTCAGACCCTTTGACTCCCGCTCAAGGGACTCACGCTAAAATGGCGCCAAGTACATCAAGGACGCCCATAGCGATTACTTTACAACACATGGCGGCAGTCATGGATAATACACTGTCAGCGGTATTAGCCAGACTACCTGAATTTAGAGGAAAGCATGATAGCTCTGGTGTTAGGCGTAATACAGAGCATATAGACGCTTTAAGGCCCATGTCTGATACTGCGTCACAATATGCAGAAGCTGAGGACGGATAGCTTCAGTCTGTGGGTGACATCTCTGACTCAGGGAAGCCTGATTCGGATATTTCTACTTTTAAATTTAAGCTTGAGAACCTCTGTGTATTGCTTAGAGAGGTTTTAGCTGCTCTGAATGACTGTGACACAATTGCAGTGCCAGAGAAATTGTGTAGACTGGATAAATACTATGCAGTGCCGGTGTGTACTGATGTTTTCTCCTGTTTAGTGTGGTCAGTCCACGGGTCATCATTACTTGTGGGATATTAACTCCTCCCCAACAGGAAGTGCAAGAGGATTCACCCAGCAGAGCTGCTATATAGCTCCTCCCCTCTACGTCACCTCCAGTCATTCTCTTGCACCCAACGAATAGATAGGATGTGTGAGAGGACTGTGGTGATTATACTTAGTTTTATACCTTCAATCAAAAGTTTGTTATTTTATAATAGCACCGGAGTGTGTTATTCCTTCTCTGGTAGAATTTGAAGAAGAATCTACCTGAGTTTTTTCTATGATTTTAGCCGGAGTAGTTAAGATCATATTGCTGTTTCTCGGCCATCTGAGGAGAGGTAAACTTCAGATCAGGGGACAGCGGGCAGATTAATCTGCAAGAGGTATGTAGCAGCTTATTATTATTTTCTGACAATGGAATTGATGAGAAAATTCTGCCATACCGATATAATGTAAACTCAGCCTTAAATGCAGTAGCAGCAACTGGTATCAGGCTGTCATGTATGTATATTTTACACTTCAGTATTCTGGGGAATGGTACTTCACTGGAATTATACTGTATGCATAAGACTTAGCCTAATTTGCAGGGACTAGCAACAGGCTTTTTAATAACTCTTAATTTATTTATGTTAAACGTTTTTTGCTGGCATGTAAAATCGTTTAATTTTCTGAGGTACCGGGTGAAAAAATGTTTTGGGCACTATTTTTTCCACTTGGCAGTCGTTTTTATTTAATTTATGACAGTTTACTGATCTCTCTCACTGTTGTGTAGGAGGGGGAGGGGCCCTTTTTGGCGCTTTTGCTACGCATCAAAAAATCCAGTCAGAAGTTTGTCTTCCCTGCATGATCCGGTTCATCTCTACAGAACTCAGGGGTCTTCAAAACTTGTTTTGAGGGAGGTAATCACTCACAGCAGAGCTGTGAGAGTGTAGTTGACTGTGATAACAAACGTTTATTTCTGTATTTTTTTTTTTTCTGCTATCAGGGTTAGTTATCCTTTGCTAATGGGAGCAATCCTTTGCTAAAAGTGTGTTTTTTACAAAGATTTGATGCTATAACCTTTCAGTTTATCAATTTTCAACTGTCATAACTTTTCTGTGCTTCTTATAGGCACAGTACGTTTTCATATTATAGTAAATTACTTGAAAAGTATTTCCAAGTTGCTAGTTTATTTGCTAGTGTGTTAAACATGTCTGATTTAGAGGAAGATATCTGTGCTATATGTGCTAAAGCCAAAGTGGAGCCCAATAGAAATTTATGTACTAACTGTATTGATGCTACTTTAAATAAAAGTCAATCTGTACAAATTGAACATATTTCACCAAACAACGAGGGGAGAGTTATGCCGACTAACTCGCCTCACGTGTCAGTACCTGCATCTCCCGCTCGGGAGGTGCGTGATATTGTAGCGCCGAGTACATCTGGGCGGCCATTACAAATCACATTACAGGATATGGCTACTGTTATGACTGAAGTTTTGGCTAAATTACCAGAACTAAGAGGTAAGCGTGATCACTCTGGGGTGAGAACAGAGTGCGCTGATAATATTAGGGCCATGTCAGACACTGCGTCACAATTTGCAGAACATGAGGACGGAGAGCTTCATTCTGCGGGTGACGGTTCTGATCCAAATAGACTGGATTCAGATATTTCAAATTTTAAATTTAAGCTGGAAAACCTCCGTGTATTACTAGGGGAGGTGTTAGCGGCTCTGAATGATTGTAACACAGTTGCAATACCAGAGAAATTGTGTAGGTTGGATAAATATTTTGCGGTACCGTCGAGTACTGACGTTTTTCCTATACCTAAGAGACTTACTGAAATTGTTACTAAGGAGTGGGATAGACCCGGTGTGCCGTTCTCACCCCCTCCAATATTTAGAAAGATGTTTCCAATAGACGCCACCACACGGGACTTATGGCAAACGGTCTCTAAGGTGGAGGGAGCAGTTTCTACTTTAGCTAAGCGTACCACTATCCCGGTGGAGGATAGCTGTGCCTTTTCAGATCCAATGGATAAAAAGTTAGAGGGTTACCTTAAGAAAATGTTTGTTCAACAAGGTTTTATATTGCAACCTCTTGCATGCATTGCGCCTGTCACGGCTGCAGCAGCATTTTGGTTTGAGTCTCTGGAAGAGACTCTTGAATCAGCTACATTAGATGACATTATACACAAGCTTAAAGCCCTTAAGTTAGCTAACTCATTTATTTCGGATGCCGTAGTACATTTAACTAAACTTACGGCTAAGAATTCCGGATTCGCCATTCAGGCGCGCAGAGCACTGTGGCTAAAATCCTGGTCAGCTGATGTTACTTCTAAATCGCTTAATATTCCTTTCAAAGGGCAGACCTTATTCGGGCCCGGGTTGAAAGAAATTATCGCTGACATTACAGGAGGTAAAGGCCATGCCCTGCCTCAAGACAGAGCCAAACCTAAGGCTAGACAGTCTAATTTTCGTTCCTTTCGTACTTTCAAAGCAGGAGCAGCATCAACTTCCTCTGCACCAAAACAGGAAGGAGCTGTTGCTCGCTACAGACAAGGCTGGAGACCTAACCAGTCCTGGAACAAGGGCAAGCAGGCCAGGAAACCTGCTGCTGCCCCTAAGACAGCATGAATTGAGGGCCCCCGATCCGGGAACGGATCTAGTGGGGGGCAGACTTTCTCTCTTCGCCCAGGCTTGGGCAAGAGATGTCCAGGATCCCTGGGCGTTAGAGATCATATCTCAGGGATACCTTCTGGACTTCAAATCCTCTCCCCCAAGAGGGAGATTTCATCTGTCAAGGTTGTCGACAAACTAAATAAAGAAAGAGGCGTTTCTACGCTGCGTACAAGATCTTTTATTAATGGGAGTGATCCATCCGGTTCCGCGGTCGGAACAAGGACAAGGGTTTTACTCAAATCTGTTTGTGGTTCCCAAAAAAGAGGGAATTTTCAGGCCAATCTTGGATTTAAAGATCCTAAACAAATTCCTAAGAGTTCCATCGTTCAAAATGGAAACTATTCGGACAATTTTACCCATGATCCAAAAGGGTCAGTACATGACCACAGTGGATTTAAAGGATGCTTACCTTCACATACCGATTCACAAAGATCATTACCGGTATCTAAGGTTTGCCTTTCTAGACAGGCATTACCAGTTTGTAGCTCTTCCATTCGGATTGGCTACGGCTCCAAGAATCTTCACAAAGGTTCTGGGGGCTCTTCTGGCGGTACTAAGACCGCGAGGAATTTCGGTAGCTCCGTACCTAGACGACATTCTGATACAAGCTTCAAGCTTTCAAACTGCCAAGTCTCATACAGAGTTAGTACTGGCATTTCTAAGGTCGCATGGATGGAAGGTGAACGAAAAGAAGAGTTCTCTCTTTCCACTCACAAGAGTTCCCTTCTTGGGGACTCTTATAGATTCTGTAGAAATGAAGATTTACCTGACAGAAGACAGGTTAACAAAGCTTCAAAATGCATGCCGTGTCCTTCATTCCATTCAACACCCGTCAGTAGCTCAATGCATGGAGGTGATCGGCTTAATGGTAGCGGCAATGGACATAGTACCCTTTGCACGCCTACATCTCAGACCGCTGCAATTTTGCATGCTAAGTCAGTGGAATGGGGATTACTCAGACTTGTCCCCTACTCTGAATCTGGATCAAGAGACCAGAGATTCTCTTCTATGGTGGCTTTCTCGGCCACATCTGTCCAGGGGGATGCCATTCAACAGGCCGGACTGGACAATTGTAACAGACGCCAGCCTACTAGGTTGGGGCGCTGTCTGGAATTCTCTGAAGGCTCAGGGACAATGGAATCAGGAGGAGAGTCTCCTACCAATAAACATTCTGGAATTGAGAGCAGTTCTCAATGCCCTTCTGGCTTGGCCCCAGTTAACAACTCGGGGGTTCATCAGGTTTCAGTCGGACAACATCACGACTGTAGCTTACATCAACCATCAGGGAGGAACAAGAAGCTCCCTAGCAATGATGGAAGTATCAAAAATAATTCGCTGGGCAGAGTCTCACTCTTGCCACCTATCAGCAATCCACATCCCGGGAGTGGAGAACTGGGAGGCGGATTTCCTAAGTCGTCAGACTTTTCATCCAGGGGAGTGGGAACTTCATCCGGAGGTCTTTGCCCAAATACTTCGACGTTGGGGCAAACCAGAGATAGATCTCATGGCGTCTCGACAGAACGCCAAGCCTCCTCGTTACGGGTCCAGATCCAGGGATCCGGGAGTGGTTCTGATAGATGCTTTGACAGCACCTTGGACCTTCGGGATGGCTTATGTGTTTCCACCCTTCCCGATGCTTCCTCGATTGATTGCCAGAATCAAGCAGGAGAGAGCATCCGTGATTCTAATAGCGCCTGCGTGGCCACGCAGGACTTGGTATGCAGATCTAGTGGACATGTCATCCTGTCCACCTTGGTCTCTACCTCTGAAACAGGACCTTCTGATCCAGGGTCCCTTCAAACATCAAAATCTAATTTCTCTGAATCTGACTGCTTGGAAATTGAACGCTTGATTTTATCAAAACGTGGTTTTTCTGAGTCAGTTATTGATACCTTAATACAGGCTAGGAAGCCTGTTACCAGAAGGATTTACCATAAAATATGGCGCAAATACTTATATTGGTGCGAATCCAAGAGTTACTCATGGAGTAAGGTTAGGATTCCGAGGATATTGTCTTTTCTACAAGAAGGTTTAGAAAAGGGTTTATCCGCTAGTTCTTTAAAGGGACAGATTTCAGCTCTGTCTATTCTTTTACACAAACGTCTGTCAGAAGTTCCGGACGTTCAAGCTTTTTGTCAGGCTTTAGCTAGGATCAAGCCTGTGTTTAAAACTGTTGCTCCACCATGGAGTTTGAACTTAGTTCTTAATGTTTTACAGGGTGTTCCGTTTGAACCCCTTCATTCCATTGATATCAAGCTGTTATCTTGGAAAGTTCTGTTTTTAATGGCGATTTCCTCGGCTCGAAGAGTCTCTGAGTTATCTGCCTTACATTGTGATTCTCCTTATCTGATTTTTCATTCAGACAAGGTAGTTCTGCGTACTAAACCTGGGTTCCTACCTAAGGTGGTCACTAACAGGAATATCAATCAAGAGATTGTGGTTCCATCTTTGTGTCCTAATCCTTCTTCAAAGAAGGAACGTCTGCTACACAATCTAGATGTAGTCCGTGCCCTGAAATTTTATCTACAGGCAACTAAGGATTTTCGACAAACGTCTTCCCTGTTTGTCGTTTATTCTGGTCAGAGGAGAGGTCAAAAAGCTTCGGCTACCTCTCTCTCTTTTTGGCTTCGTAGCATAATACGGTTAGCCTATGAGACTGCTGGACAGCAGCCTCCTGAAAGAATTACAGCACATTCTACTAGAGCTGTGGCTTCCACTTGGGCCTTTAAGAATGAGGCTTCTGTTGAACAGATTTGCAAGGCTGCAACTTGGTCTTCTCTTCATACTTTTTCCAAATTTTACAAATTTGACACTTTTGCTTCTTCGGAGGCTGTTTTTGGGAGAAAGGTTCTTCAGGCAGTGGTTCCTTCCGTATAAAGAGCCTGCCTGTCCCTCCCGTCATCCGTGTACTTTAGCTTTGGTATTGGTATCCCACAAGTAATGATGACCCGTGGACTGACCACACTAAACAGGAGAAAACAAAATTTATGCTTACCTGATAAATTCCTTTCTCCTGTAGTGTGGTCAGTCCACGGCCCGCCCTGTTTTTTATGGCAGGCAAAAATTTTTTGAATTATACTCCAGTCACCACTACACCCTTTGGCTTCTCCTTTCTCGTTGGTCCTTGGTCGAATGACTGGAGGTGACGTAGAGGGGAGGAGCTATATAGCAGCTCTGCTGGGTGAATCCTCTTGCACTTCCTGTTGGGGAGGAGTTAATATCCCACAAGTAATGATGACCCGTGGACTGACCACACTACAGGAGAAAGGAATTTATCAGGTAAGCATAAATTTTGTTTTTCCAATACCTAAAAGGTTTACAGAAATTATTAATAAGGAGTGGGATAGACCCGGTGTGCCATTTCCCCCCCCCCTCCTATTTTTAGAAAAATGTTTCCAATAGACGCCACCACACGGGACCTATGGCAGACGGTCCCTAAGGTGGACGGAGCAGTTTCTACCTTAGCAAAGCGTACTACTATCCCTGTTGAGGACAGTTGTGCTTTTTCAGATCCAATGGATAAAAAAATAGAGGGTTACCTTAAGAAAATGTTTATTCATCAAGGTTTTATCCTGCAGCCCCTTGCATGCATTGCTCCTGTCACTGCTGCTGCGGCGTTCTGGTTTGAGTCTCTGGAAGAGGCTTTACAGACAACTACTCCATTGACTGAAATACTTGACAAGCTTAGAGCACTTAAGCTAGCTAACTCTTTTGTTTCTGATGCCATTGTTCATTTGACTAAACTAACGGCTAAGAATTCTGGATTCGCCATCCAGGCGCGTAGGGCGCTATGGCTTAAATCTTGGTCAGCTGACGTGACTTCAAAGTCTAAATTACTTAACATTCCCTTCAAGGGGCAGACCCTATTCGGGCCTGGTTTGAAGGAAATTATTGCTGACATTACTGGAGGTAAGGGTCATGCCCTTCCTCAAGACAGGGCCAAATCAAGGGCCAAACAGTCTAATTTTCGTGCCTTTCGAAACTTCAAGGCAGGTGCAGCATCAACTTCATCTGCTACAAAACAAGAGGGAACTTCTGCTCAGTCCAAGCCGGCCTGGAAACATAACCAGTCCTGGAACAAGGGCAAGCAGGCCAAGAAGCCTGCTGCTGCCTCTAAGACAGCATGAAGGAACGGCCCCCTATCCGGTAACGGATCTAGTAGGGGGCAGACTTTCTCTCTTCGCCCAGGCGTGGGCAAGAGATGTTCAGGATCCCTGGGTGTTGGAGATCATATCTCAGGGATATCTTCTGGACTTCAAAGCTTCCCCCTCCACAAGGGAGATTTCACCTTTCACGATTATCTGCAAACCAGATAAAGAGAGAGGCATTCTTACGCTGTGTGCAAGACCTCCTAGTTATGGGAGTGATCCATCCAGTTCCACAGAAGGCACAGGGACAGGGATTTTATTCAAATCTGTTTGTGGTTCCCAAAAAAGAGGGTACCTTCAGACCAATTTTGGATCTAAAGATCTTAAACAAATTCCTCAGAGTTCCATCTTTCAAAATGGAAACTATTCAGACCATCCTACCTATGATCCAGGAGGGTCAGTACATGACCACAGTGGATTTAAAGGATGCTTACCTTCACATTCCGATACACAAAGATCATCATCGGTTCTTAAGGTTTGCCTTTCTAGACAGGCATCACCAATTTGTGGCTCTTCCCTTCGGGTTAGCTACAGCCCCAAGAATTTTTACAAAGGTTCTGGGGTCGCTTCTGGCGGTCCTAAGACCGCGGGGCATAGCAGTAGCCCCTTATCTGGACGACATCCTGATACAGGCGTCAAACTTTCAGATTGCCAAGTCCCATACGGACATAGTTCTGGCATTTCTCAGGTCACATGGGTGGAAGGTGAACGAGGAGAAGAGTTCTCTATCCCCACTCACAAGAGTCTCCTTCCTAGGGACTCTGATAGATTCTGTAGAAATGAAGATTTACCTGACAGAATCCAGGTTATCAAAACGTCTACATCTCAGACCGCTGCAACTTTGCATGCTCAGTCAGTGGAACGGGGATTACACAGATTTGTCCCCTCTGCTAAATCTGGATCAAGAGACCAGGGATTCTCTTCTCTGGTGGCTATCTCGGGTCCATCTGTCCAAGGGTATGACCTTTCGCAGGCCAGATCGGACAATTGTAATGACAGATGCCAGCCTTCTAGGTTGGGGTGCAGTCTGGAACTCCCTGAAGGCTCAGGGATCGTGGACTCAGGAGGAGTCTCTCCTTCCAATAAACATTCTGTAATTGAGAGCAATCTTCAATGCTCTTCTAGCTTGGCCTCAGTTAGCAACCCTGAGGTTCATGAGATTTCAGTCGGACAACATCACGACTGTAGCTTACATTAACCATCAAGGGGGAACCAGGAGTTCCCTAGCGATGTTAGAAGTCTTCAAGATAATTCGCTGGGCAGAGACTCACTCTTGCCACCTATCAGCGATCCATATCCCAGGTGTAAAGAACGGGGAGGTGGATTTTCTAAGTCGTCAGACTTTTCATCCGGGGGAGTGGGAACTCCATCCGGAGGTGTTTGCTCAATTGAGCGACGCTGATAGATGCTCTAGCAGCGCCTTGGTTCTTCAACCTGGCTTATGTGTTTCCACCGTTTCCTCTGCTCCCATGACTGATTGCCAAAGTCAAACAGGAGAGAGCATTGGTGATCTTAATAGCGCCTGCGTGGCCACGCAGGACCTGGTATGCAGACCCTAGTGGACATGTCATCCTTTCCACCATGGACTCTGCCTCTGAGACGAGACCTTCTATTACAAGGTCCTTTCAATCATCCAAATCTAATTTCTCTGAGACTGACTGCCTGGAGATTGAACGCTTGATTTCTCCTGTTAAGTGTAGTCAGTCCACGGGTCATCCATTACTTATGGAATATATCTCTTCCTAACAGGAAACTGCAAGAGAATTACCCAGCAGAGCTGCTATATAGCTTCTCCCCTCACCTATCATACTCAGTCATTCTCTTGCAGCCTAACTAAAAAGGAAGCTGTGAGAGATCTGTGGTGTTTTTTAACTTAGTTTATTTCTACAATCAAAAGTTTGTTATTTTTAAATGGCACCGGAGTGTGCTGTTTATTCTCAGGCAGCATTAGAAGAAGAATCTGCCTGGGTTTTTTTCTATGGTCTTAGCAGACGTAACTAAGATCCACTGGCTGTTTCTCATCTGAGGAGTGAGGTAACTTCAGAGAAGGGGAATAGCATGCAGGGCTCCCCTGCAACAAATGAGGTATGTGCAGTAATTTATTTTCTGAGGAATGGAATTGACTGAGAAAATACTGCTGATACCATTGTAAAGTAAGTTCAGCCTTAAATGCAGTGATAGCGACTGGTATCAGGCTGATGTGTGTGTGTGTGTGTGTGTGTGTGTACATTGAATGTATTTTTCTAAGGAATGGAATTGACTCAGAAAATACTGTTAATACTGAAATAATGTATGAGCCTTAACTGCAGTAAAAACGACTGGTAGCAGGCTTATTAATAATAATACATAACTTTCAAATGTATGTTTAAAACGTTTACTGGCTTGTTAATCGTTTTTGTGAGGTACTTGGTGATAAAACTTATTAGGGCATGATTTTTACCACATGGCCATTTTTGTTTTCTGCATAGAAACAGTTTCTGAGCTTCCCCACTGTTGTAATATGAGTGGGAGGGGCCTATTTTAGCGCTTTTTTGCGCAGTAAAAATTCAGTCACAATCTGTCTACTTCATCCTCCATGATCCAGATCGTCTCTAGAGAGCTCAGGGGTCTTCAAAATCCATTTTGAGGGAGGTAATCAGGCACAGCAGTCCTGTGACAGTGTATTTGACTGTGAGAAAAACGTTAATTATATAATTATTATCCGTTTTTGGGTACTAAGGGGTTAATCATCCATTTGCTGGTGGGTGCAATCCTTTGCTAACTTAATACATTTACTGTGAAAATTTGGTTGCTATAACTATTTTGGTCATTGTTATTTCAACTGTGTCAGTTTTTCTGTGCTTCTTAAAGGCACAGTAACGTTTTTTATATTGCTTGTAAATTAATTTTGAAAAGTATTTCCAAGTTTGCTAGTCTCATTGCTAGTTTGTTTAAACATGTCTGACTCAGATGAATCTCTTTGTTCACTATGTTTAAAGGCCAATGTGGAGCCCAATAGAAATTTGTGTACTAATTGCATTGATGCTACTTTAAATAAAAGTCAATCTTTACATGTAAAGAAATTATCACCAGACGACGAGAGGGAAGTTATGCCGACTAACTCTCCTCACGTGTCAGTACCTGCGCCTCCCGCTCAGGAGGTGCGTGATTTTGTGGCGCCAAGTACATCAGGGAGGCCCTTACAAATCACTTTGCAAGACATGGCTACTGTTATGACAGAAGTATTATCTAAGTTGCCAGAATTAAGAGGCAAGCGCGATAGCTCTGGGTTAAGGATAGAGCGCGCGGATGAGATGAGAGCCATGTCAGATACTGCGTCACAGTTTGCAGAACGTGAGGACGGAGAGCTTCATTCTGTGGGTGACTGATCTGATCCAGGGACACTGGATTCAGAGATTTCCAATTTTAAATTTAAGCTAGAGAACCTCCGCACATTGCTAGGGGAGGTATTAGCGGCTCTGAATGATTGTAACACGGTTGCAATTCCAGAGAAATTATGTAGGTTGGATAGATACTATGCGGTACCGGTGTGTACTGACGTATTTCCTATACCAAAAAGGCTTACAGAGATTATTAGCAAGGAGTGGGATAGACCGGGTGTGCCTTTTACCCCTCCTCCCATATTTAGGAAAATGTTTCCTATTGACGCCACCACACGAGACTTATGGCAGACGGTCCCTAAGGTGGAGGGAGCAGTTTCTACTTTAGCTAAGCGTACCACTATCCCGGTGGAGGATAGTTGTGCCTTTTCAGATCCAATGGATAAAAAATTAGAGGGTTACCTTAAGAAAATGTTTGTTCTACAAGGTTTTATTTTACAGCCCCTCGCATGCATTGCGCCTGTCACTGCTGCGGCAGCATTCTGGTTCGAGTCTCTGGAAGAGGCCATTCGCTCAGCTCCATTGGATGAAATAATCAACAAGCTTAAGACACTTAAGCTAGCTAACGCATTTGTTTCTGATGCCGTTGTGCATTTAACCAAACTTACGGCTAAGAACTCCGGATTCGCCATCCAAGCGCGCAGAGCGCTATGGCTTAAATCCTGGTCAGCTGACGTGACTTCTAAATCTAAATTGCTTAATATTCCTTTCAAAGGGCAGACCTTATTCGGGCCCGGCTTGAAAGAAATTATTGCTGACATTACGGGAGGTAAGGGCCATGCTCTACCTCAGGACAGGGCCAAATCAAAGGCCAAACAGTCTAATTTTCGTGCCTTTCGTAACTTCAAGGCAGGAGCAGCATCAACTTCCTCCGCTCCAAAACAGGAAGGAGCTGTTGCTCGTTACAGACAGGGCTGGAAAGTTAACCAGTCCTGGAACAGGGGCAAGCAGGCCAAGAAACCTGCTGCTGCCCCCAAAACGGCATGAAGAGAGGGCCCCCTATCCGGAAACGGATCTAGTGGGGGGCAGACTTTCTCTCTTCGCCCAGGCTTGGGCAAGAGATGTCCAGGATCCCTGGGCGTTGGAGATCATATCTCAGGGATATCTCCTGGACTTCAAATCTTCTCCTCCACGGGGGAGATTTCATCTTTCAAGGTTATCAGCAAACCAAATAAAGAAAGAGGTGTTTCTACGCTGTGTACAAGACCTCTTACTAATGGGGGTAATCCACCCAGTTCCGCGGACGGAACACGGGCAGGGATTCTATTCAAACCTATTTGTGGTTCCCAAGAAAGAGGGAACCTTCAGGCCAATCTTGGACTTAAAAATCCTAAACAAATTTCTAAGAGTTCCAAATGGAAACTATTCGAACCATCCTTCCCTTGTGCATGCTAAATCAGTGGAACGGGGATTACTCAGATTTGTCCCCCCTACTAAATCTGGATCAACAGACCAGAGATTCTCTTCTATGGTGGCTTTCTCGGCCACATCTGTCCAAGGGGATGACCTTTCGCAGGCCAGATTGGACGATTGTAACAACAGACGCCAGCCTTCTAGGCTGGGGAGCAGTCTGGAATTCCCTGAAAGCTCAGGGATTATGGACTCAGGAGGAGAAACTCCTCCCAATAAATATTCTGGAGTTAAGAGCAATATTCAATGCTCTCCTAGCTTGGCCTCAGTTAGCAACTCTGAGGTTCATCAGATTTCAGTCGGACAACATCACGACTGTGGCTTACATCAACCATCAAGGGGGAACCAGAAGTTCCCTAGCGATGTTGGAAGTCTCAAAGATAATTCGCTGGGCAGAGTCTCACTCTTGCCACCTGTCAGCGATCTACATCCCAGGCGTGGAGAACTGGGAGGCGGATTTTCTAAGTCGCCAGACTTTTCATCCGGGAGAGTGGGATCCTTGTTACGGATCCAGGTCCAGGGACCCGGGAGCGGTGCTGATAGATGCTCTGACAGCCCCTTGGGTCTTCAACATGGCTTATGTTTTTCCACCATTCCCAATGCTTCCTCGTTTGATTGCCAAGATCAAACAGGAGAGAGCTTCGGTGATTCTGATAGCGCCTGCGTGGCCACGCAGGACCTGGTATGCAGACCTAGTGGACATGTCGTCCTGTCCACCGTGGTCTCTGCCTCTGAGACAGGACCTTCTAATTCAGGGTCCTTTCAAACATCCAAATCTAATTTCTCTGAGGCTGACTGCATGGAGATTGAACGCTTGATTCTATCAAAGCGTGGCTTCTCGGAGTCGGTTATTGATACCTTAATACAGGCTAGGAAGCCTGTTACCAGAAAAATTTACCATAAGATATGGCGTAAATATTTACATTGGTGCGAATCCAAGAGTTACTCATGGAGTAAGGTTAGGATTCCTAGGATATTGTCCTTTCTACAAGAGGGTTTAGAAAAGGGCTTATCTACTAGTTCGTTAAAGGGACAGATTTCTGCTCTGTCTATTCTTCTACACAAACGTCTGGCTGAAGTTCCAGACGTTCAGGCTTTTTGTCAGGCTTTAACTAGGATTAAGCCTGTGTTTAAGTCTGTTGCTCCGCCATGGAGCTTAAACTTAGTTCTTAATGTTCTTCAAGGCGTTCCATTTGAACCCCTTCATTCCATTGGTATCAAGCTGTTATCTTGGAAAGTTCTGTTTTTGATGGCTTTTTCCTCGGCTCGAAGAGTCTCTGAGTTATCTGCCTTACATTGTGATTCTCCTTATCTGATTTTTCATTCAGACAAGGTAGTCCTGCGTACTAAACCTGGGTTCTTACCTAAGGTAGTTACTAACAGGAATATCAATCAAGAGATTGTTGTTCCATCTCTGTGTCCTAACCCTTCTTCAAAGAAGGAACGACTTTTGCATAATCTGGACGTAGTCCGTGCCCTGAAATTCTATTTGCAGGCAACTAAGGATTTTCGTCAAACTTCTTCCCTGTTTGTCGTTTACTCTGGACAGAGGAGAGGTCAAAAGGCTTCGGCTACCTCTCTCTCTTTTTGGCTTCGTAACATAATACGCTTAGCCTATGAGACTGCTGGACAGCAGCCTCCTGAAAGGATTACAGCTCATTCTACTAGAGCTGTGGCTTCCACCTGGGCCTTTAAAAATGAGGCCTCTGTTGAACAGATTTGCAAGGCTGCGACTTGGTCTTCGCTTCACACTTTTTCAAAATTTTACAAATTTGACACTTTTGCTTCGTCGGAGGCTATTTTTGGGAGAAAGGTACTTCAGGCAGTGGTTCCTTCTGTTTAATGTTCCTGCCTTGTCCCTCCCTTCATCCGTGTACTTTAGCTTTGGTATTGGTATTCCATAAGTAATGGATGACCCGTGGACTGACTACACTTAACAGGAGAAAACATAATTTATGCTTACCTGATAAATTCCTTTCTCCTGTAGTGTAGTCAGTCCACGGCCCGCCCTGTTTTTACGGCAGGTCTAAATTTTAATTAAACTCCAGTCACCACTGTACCCTATGGTTCCTCCTTTCTCGTCTGCTTTGGTCGAATGACTGAGTATCATAGGTGAGGGGAGAAGCTATATAGCAGCTCTGCTGGGTAATTCTCTTGCAGTTTCCTGTTAGGAAGAGATATATTCCATAAGTAATGGATGACCCGTGGACTGACTACACTACAGGAGAAAGGAATTTATCAGGTAAGCATAAATTATGTTTTTATCAAAGCGTGGCTTCTCCGAGTCAGTCATTGATACCTTAATACAGACAAGAAAGCCTGTCACCAGGAAAATCTACCATAAGATATGGCGTAAATATCTTTATTGGTGTGAATCCAAGAAATACTCATGGAGTAAGGTTAGGATTCCTAGGATATAGTCTTTTCTCCAAGAGGGTTTGGAAAAAGGATTATCAGCTAGTTCAAGGGACAGATTTCTGCTCTGTCTATTCTTTTACATAAGTGTCTGGCAGATGTTCCAGACGTTCAGGCATTTTGTCAGGCTTTGGTTAGAATCAAGCCTGTGTTTAAACCTGTTGCTCCTCCATGGAGCTTAAACTTGGTTCTTAATGTTCTTCAAGGGGTTCCGTTTGAACCTCTTCATTCCATAGATATCAAACTTTTATCTTGGAAAGTTCTGTTTTTGATGGCTATTTCCTCGGCACCTTCAATCCCCCCAGAGAAGAAGGTTCATATATTGACTTCTTTCAACAATTAGTATTAGATGATCTAACTAAGGCATTTCAAAGTAAAACCTATAGAAAAGGAGCACATAATATTAAACAAATTTGGCCCAATAAAGTGTACGCCCTCAACAGCGTAATGAATGATAAAAACTTGGTGATACGCCAAACTGATAAGGGTGGAGGGATAGTCCTTCAGGACTATGAGGATTATGTAATGGAGGCCAAACATTGTATGTAACCCTGAATACTACATAAAACTTAAAAGTGGTCCAACACCGCTATATGGGAAAATTCTTAGGGATTTGATTCTAGAGGGGTTTGATAAAGGTATTCTTAATAAAAAAGAAAAATTATATTTACTACCCGACCACCCTAGCATCCCCTTCTATTATCACCTCCCTAAGATTCATAAAAATCGTACCAAACCACCTGGGAGACCTATTATTGCAGGGATAAATAGCCTGACGGATAGACTATCGGAGTATATCGATCTCCAGTTACAAAAGTATGTTATCAAACTACCCTCATACATTAGAGATACCACTGACCTGTTGAATAAATTAGCAATGATAAGGAAAAAAGGTGAACAATGTTTATGGATAACATGCGATGTTGGATCTTTGTACTCAAACATAAACCACCAGTTGGGTTTAGACGCTGTGGGAAGCTATCTTGAAGGTGATATATATTTACCATTGAGGCAACAAGGAATTTATTCTAATGTGTATTGAATATATACTATCACATAACTATTTTCAGTTTTTAGACGATTATTACTTACAGATCAAGGGAACGGCCATGGGTACCAGATTTGCCCCCAGCTTCGCCAACTTATTTATGGGCAGATTCGAGGAAAGATACATTTATGCTTCCAGCTGGGAGGCGAATCTGGTATTCTATGGCCGTTACATAGATGATCTGATTTTCATATGGAATGGCACCTTGGAAAATGCATTATTATTTTTGGATAGTCTGAATTCAAATATGGGTATATAATTTACTCATAACATACAAAAAGAAACAATTGAATTTCTAGATGTAAACCTAGGGTGGACTTGTATGGGGGGTGTTGAGTCTTCCACCTATTTTAAGGAGGTAGTTAGTAACAACTTCCTCCATTTTTCAAGTAATCATTTGAATAGCTGGAAGACCAACATCTCCTATAGTCAGTTCAGATGTATTAGAAGAAACTGTAGCACTATGGCTACATATGATAATCAATCTGAGATTCTAATTGAGAGATTTAAAGAAAAGGGCTATCCTAGAGAATTAATTATTGATAGCTACATGAAGGCTAGGAATGAAGACAGGAATGTTATTCTTATGCCGGCATCGAAGAGCATGATATTTCTAAAGATGAGAAACAACCCAAGGGCCCTGTTTTCATCACACAATACAATTCAGAACACAAACAAATTAGACAAATTTTAAATAAACATTGGCCTATCATTCTTAAAGACCCCATCCTTAGAAACAGTATAGAAAATAAAAATCCTAAAGTAGTTTTTCGCAGAGCACCCACGCTTAAACAGAAACTTGCGCCAAGTAAAGTGGTTATTTCAAAGAAAAAGAATATACATAATCCAATCTACCAGACCAATAAAGAGAGAATAGGAACCTTTAGATGCAATAAAGCCAGGTGTCACATGTGTAAACATATCACACATGGGAGCAAAGTTATAAAATGCCACACTACAGGAGAAATTGACATAAAAAATAGAATTGACTGGGCACCTGTTATGTGGTCTATGTGCTGACATGCAAATGCGGCCTGCAATACTTGGGCCGCACGTGCAGGAATTTTCGAACTAGGTGGAGCGAGCATTGGAGAAATATAAAAGCTCGCTGCACGAAACATAATATATCAAGACACGGCACAGTCCAGCACAATGGTGACCACCAAACATATCGAATTACCCCTCTGGAATACATTGCCCCCAGATCAGGTGTTAATAGATATACTCGATTACGCCAGAGGGAGACATATTGGATTTATAGATTCCAAACATTGTTTCCCTCTGGCCTAAATGAAGTAATAGATCTAGCTGCTTTTTGATTTGGTTTATAATATAGTTAGGCTTTAGTTATATATCACCACTTAGAATAGTTTGCATTGACTTTGTCACTTGCATTTATAGAATATTTATTTTTTGATGAATAGGCACTAATATATACTTTTATTGGTCGCTATGAGCACTACATAAAATATAGAATTTTTGTTATATTTTAGGATACTATATTTATAGTATACACTGCACAGGAATGTTTATTATCCACTACTATAAGACAGACTATCTAATTTTTATATTCTAGTTAGCACACCAAGACACACATATACCAATTAGTCATTTATATATAGATTTAATCACTATTATGTTAGGTACACTTAATTTTGGATATGTTTATCATAGTGACTCAGATGTCCATTGGACGTAACACTTATTTATTTTTGACAGAATTTATTATAGAAAATTTTAATTTCTGTTGCCTCATTGAATAAAGGGGTAGTTTGAGATGCTTAGTATTTTTAGACATTAATCTTATGGTCGGGCTTATTCTATATTTAAATTAGAGCAATCTGTAGTGTGGGAATTTTCGTCCGTTACAGGAGACTTTAAGGCATATTTAGATAGCCTATTGAGGCATAGACAAGTATAGTCATGATAAACAAGGTTTCCTGATAATTTTAAGTTCCCAGATAAGAATAAAAACAAATTGCACCTTTAGACACCTCGAGTATCATCTACACACCGGCATTGCATCTTATGAGTTATGACTTTAAATTTATTACAGTACACATAATGTGGCATAAGCTGTTGAATTACTCGGCGATAGTCGACACCTATTCACCATTTGGTCAGTCATCTGAATGTGCAGTAGTTTCAACTAATTGTGAGCATATCATTATTAATTGGAAGTGTGAGTTAGTCGTTTGTTATGAACGCAATAGTGATACATCGATTTTCTAGCGAACCATGGAGGGTCAAATACTAGGGTGTATTTACACGTCCTCTTCGTTTACATACGAGGTTGGCTTTTGCTATAGGTTTGTAGAAAAGTAGGTCTATCCCGCTGTCAGTAGCGAGTGACACACCCCTAATCAAATAGGTCAGGACAGTTTCACTGTGAGTCAATCAATAGAGCGTATATGTGAAACACGGCTCGAACATTCTAAACAGAAGTTAAATAATCTTTGACGATCCTTACACACAGTGGCTTATGCAATAGAAATTTTATATGAGAATCTTATTTACGTTCTAATGAAAATTGTGTTCATTTATTGAGAAGTCGTAAACTAAATGTGATCAACCCAGATATAATATGGGTGACGTACTGATACCACAGTGATTTATAGAGCGTCATATACTGGTTTGATATCATGTATCAGCCATATGCACACATGAGAATGGCCTCTGGAATAGGGATGTTGATAGTTTGACACAGCACGCTAGTTAGAGCGAGTGACACACCTCCAATCTGATAGGTTAGGAAATTTTTCAGTATGGGCCAATCAACATAGCGTATATGTCAAACACGGCTCAAACACATTATACAAGCGAAGTAGGGATTGTTGGAAGATGAATACGAAAAGGGGAAAACAATCATCAACTATCCTTCTACACAACATCTTGTATAAATTGAACATAAGAATTATATCTATGATCTATAGAAAATCGCTTCCACTTATGACAAAGCCGTAGACGAAATGTGAGTAATTCTAACATACTATTGTGTCCTATAAAATATTGGGGATATACACTACTGATTATAAATTTGAAAGATAAAATAATCTAAAACATGTTGTTGATGATGATTTGCATATGGTAGGAAAACCGCTGTAAACGTGTCATACATTGTATAATATGAATGTGAAAGAATGCTTCTTTGTATTCATGTTTGCATTTTTTCTACATGCTTAGAGATTGTCATTTAGAATTTGTAGGTGTATATGAGTTGCTGCATAGAGTTTCACTTTACACCTTTGTTTCATGTTAACACACAAGACTGACACCTTTGTAATTTAACACTGAAACAGTCAGGTGTTGAAGGTTACCAATTAAGGGTATACGCCCTTAGGATAGAGAGGAAAAATGTTAGTTGGCATTAGATAGTAGGTCTATAAAGCAGGACAGAAGCAGGGTAGAAAATATGCCTGAGGAAACGGCGTATGAGCCGATAAACGCGTTGCATTTACAGGGGGCTTGATTGTATTCCCCCCTGTTCACTCTTTTGTATATGTATTTTAATTTGCTTTTAATAAATAGTACTTTTAAATTGTAAAATACTCTTGTGAGTGATTCTGCCTGCACCTGCCTGGAGTGGAGCCTAACACACAGGAGTTTGCCACACTTGGATATTGCATTCTAAAGAAAAGTTCCTTGGTGGTGAGCTGACACACCATACCTAAATATGCCTGCTTGCTCCTACTAGCACATAGGTGTGCTCATCCAGTATGTGAGTACCCAATCTTCCTTTGTGTTGTTAAACATCATATCCTTAGTGATCTGCACAATTTGGTGCTTTTCCTGTGTTTCATCTTTTTACTACAGTTAATGACTGATATCCTTTGTGGGTGAGCTGTCGCACCTGATAAAATCTGCAGCCTGTCCCTACAAGCACATAGGTGTGCTCCAGAGCCTTGTGAGTACCCATTTGGCTTTTATCTGTGGCTTTGCTTTTATTTGACGATACCACACATGCGCCCCTTTGTTTTGTCATTTATATAGTTTTTCTGGACCATTGTTGGTGAGGAGAAGGCAGCCATCGTTTGGAAGAAAGATACTTCATAATCTGAATTTGAACTTTCTTTTAATATGCTAAATTGTTGGCAATTCTAATTGTACTTATAATCTCATATTGCGTTGAGGTCACTACCAACTATTAGCGCTCACCCTTTTATTGTGAAGATTGCTAAGCTACCTGATATTTACTTTTTTGTACAGGCTTTGGTCTGTATCAAGCCTGTCATTAAATCAATCTCTCCTCCTTGGAGTCTAATTTGGTTTTGAAGGCTTTACAGGCTCCTCCTTTTGAGCCTATGCGTTCTTTAGACATTAAACTACTTTCTTGGAAAGTGTTGTTCCTTTTGGCCATCTCTTCTGCTAGAAGAGTTTCCCAATTATCTGCTCTTTCTTGTGAATCTCCTTTTCTGATTTTCCATCAGGATAAGGCAGTTTTGCAGACTTCATTTAAATTTCTACCTAAGGTTGTGAATTCTAACATCATTAATAGAGAAATTGTTCCCCGTTTGTGTCCTAATCCTAAAATTTCTTTGGAGATATCCTTACATTCTTTGGATGTTGTAAGAGCTTTGAAATATTATGTTGAAGCTACTAAAGATTTCAGGAAGACTTCTAGTTTGTTTGTCTTTTCTGGTTCTAAGAAAGGTCAGAAAGATTCTGCCATTTCCTTGGCATCTTGGTTAAAGCTTTTGATTCATCAGGCTTATTTGAAGTCGGTCAGGCCCTCCTCAGAGAATTACAGCTCATTCTACTAGATCAGTCTCCACTTCGTGGGCTTTTAAGAATGAAGCTTCAGTTGATCAGATTTGCAAAGCAGCAACTTCGTCTTCTTTGCATACTTTTACTAAATTCTACCGTTTTGATGTATTTGCTTCTTCTGAGGCAGTTTTTGGTAGAAAAGTTCTTCAGGCAGCTGTTTCAGTTTGATTCCTCTGCTTATGTTTAATTTTTTTCTTTTCAACTATGAGAAAAACTTAAATTTTTGGTTGTGGATTAATTTTTTCAGCGGAAAATGGCTATTTTTATCCCTCCCTCTATAGTGACTGTTCTGTGGAGTTCCACATCTTGGGTATTACTATCCCATATGTCACTAGCTCATGGACTCTTGCCAATTACATGAAAGAAAACATAATTTATGTAGGAACTTACCTGATAAATTAATTTCTTTCATATTGGCAAGAGTCCATCAGACCCACCCTTTTTTTATGGTGGTTATAATTTCTTGTATAAAGCACAATTATATTTCCAGTTCCTTTTTTTTTATGTTTTTTACTCCTTTCTTTATCACCCCACTACTTGGCTATTCGTTAAACTAAATTGTGGGTGGCATGTGGTGAAGGGTGTATTTATAGGCATTTTGAGGTTTTGGGAAACTTTGACCCTCCTGGTAGGATTGTGTATCCCATACGTCACTAGCTCATGGACTCCTGCCAATATGAAAGAAATTAATTTTACAGGTAAGTTCTTACATAAATTATGTTTTTTGTTTTTTTATGATTGAGAAGTATAATTGTTTTGTTTGAGACTGCTGGTTAGTAGCCTCCTGAGAAAATTACAGCTCATTCTATGAGAGCTGTTTCCTCTTTTTGGGCCTTCAATAATGAAGCTCTGTGGAATAGATTGCAAGGCTGCAATTTAGTCTTCTCTGTATACTTTAAAAAAAAAATTGATTCTTTTGCCTCGGCTGAGGTTTCTTTTGGGAGTAAGTTCTTCAAACTGTGGTGCCTTCTGTTTAGGTCTACATGTTGTGTCCCTCCCTATTTATTTGTGTCCTCTGGCTTAGGTATTTGTTCCCAACAGTAAATGATGAAGCCGTGGACTCACCATATGTTAGTAAAGAAAAGAAAATCTATGCTTACCTGATAAATTTTGTTTCTTTCCGGATATGGTGAGTCCATGGCTCCGCTCTTTATTTCAAGACCGTTGTTTTTTTACTAAACCTCAGGCACCTCTACACCTTGTGTTACTCCTTTTCTTTCATGTAATTAGCAAGAGTCCATGAGCTAGTGACGTATGGGATATACATTCCTACCAGGAGGGGCAAAGTTTCCCAAACCTCAAAATGCCTATAAATACACCCCTCACCACACCCACAAATCAGTTTTACAAACTTTGCCTCCCGTGGAGGTGGTGAAGTAAGTTTGTGCTAGATTCTACGTTGATATGCGCTTCGCAGCAGGCTGGAGCCCGGTTTTCCTCTCAGTGTGCAGTGAATGTCAGAGGGATGTGAAGAGAGTATTGCCTATTTGAATTCAATGATCTCCTTCTACGGGATCTATTTCATAGGTTCTCTGTTATCGGTCGTAGAGATTCATCTCTTACCTCCCTTTTCAGATCGACGATATACTCTTATATACCATTACCTCTACTGATTCTCGTTTCAGTACTGGTTTGGCTTTCTACTACATGTAGATGAGTGTCCTGGGGTAAGTAAGCCTTATTTTTTGTGACACTCTAAGCTATGGTTGGGCACTTTTATATAAAAGTTCTAAATATATGTGTTTAAACATTTATTTGCCTTGATTCAGGATGATCAATATTCCTTATTTCAGACAGATTTTCATTATTTGGGATAATGCATATGAATTAAAACATTTTTTTCTTACCTTAAAAATTGACTTTTTTCCCTGTGGGCTGTTAGGCTCGCGGGGGCTGAAAATGCTTCATTTTATTGCGTCATTCTTGGCGCGGACTTTTTTGGCGCAAAAATTTTTTGTCATTTCCGGCGTCATACTTGTCGCCGGAAGTTGTTCGTGTTTACGTCATTTTTTTGACGTTTTGCGCCAAAAATGTCGGCGTCACCGGATGTGGCGTCATTTTTGGCGCCAAAAGCATTGGGCGCCAATAATGTGGGCGGCTTTTTTGGCGCTAAAAAATTTGGGCGTCATTATTGTCTCCACCTTTTTTCTCACATTATTTAAGTCTCATTTTTCATTTGCTTCTGGTTGCTAGAAGCTTGTTCATTGGCATTTTTTCCCATTCCTGAAACTGCCTTTTAAGGAATTTGATAGATTTTGCTTTATATGTTGTTTTTTCTCTTACATATTGCAAGATGTCTCAGATTGACCCTGGATTAGAAGCTACTTCTGGAAAAACGCTGCCTGATGCTGGTTCCACCAAAGTTAAGTGTATCTGCTGTAAACTTGTGGTAACTGTCCCTCCGGCTGTAGTTTGTGATGAATGTCATGATAAACTTGCTAATGCAGATAGTATTTCCATTAGTAATATACCATTACCTGTTGCTGTTCCATCAACATCTAATACTCAGGATGTTCCTGTTAATATAAGAGATTTTGTTTCTAAATCTATTAGGAAGGCTATGTCTGTTATTCCTCCTTCCAGTAAACGGAAAAGGTCTTTTAAAACTTCACATTTTTCAGATGAATTTTTAAATGAACATCATCATTCTGATTTGTCTGTTTCTGATGATGATTTTTCTGGTTCAGAGGATTCTGTCTCAGATATTGACACTGATAAATCTTCATATTTATTTAAAATGGAATTTATTCGTTCTTTACTTAAAGAAGTCTTAATCGCATTAGAGATGGAGGAATCTAGTCCTCTTGTTACTAAATCTACTAAGCGTTTAAATTCGTTTTTTTAAACCTCCTACAGTTATTCCGGAAGTTTTTCCTGTCCCTGATGCTATTTCTGAAGTAATTTCTGGGGAATGGAATAATCTGGGTAATTCATTTACTCCTTCTAAAAGGTTTAAGAAATTGTATCCTGTGACATCTGACAGATTAGAGTTTTGGGACAAAATCCCTAAAGTTGATGGGGCTATCTCTACTCTCGCTAAACGTACTACTATTCCTACGGCAGATAGTACTTCCTTTAAGGATCCTTTAGATAGGAAAATTGATTCCTTTCTAAGGAAAGCTTATTTATGTTCAGGTAATCTTCTTAGGCCTGCTATTTCTTTGGCTGATGTTGCGGCAGCTTCCACTTTTTGGTTGGAGGCTTTGGCACAACAAGTGTCAGATCATAATACTCATAGCATTGTTAAACTTCTTCAACATGCTAATAACTTTATTTGTGATGCCATCTTTGATATCATTAGAGTTTATGTCAGGTATATGTCTTTAGCTATTTTAGCTAGAAGAGCTTTATGGCTTAAAACTTGGAATGCAGATATGTCTTCTAAGTCAACTTTGCTTTCCCTTTCTTTCCAAGGTAATAAATTGTTTGGTTCCCAGTTGGATTCTATTATTTCAACTGTTACTGGGGGGAAAGGAACTTTTTTACCTCAGGATAAAAAATCTAAAGGTAAATATAGGGCTGCTAATCGTTTTCCTTCCTTTCGTCAGAATAAGGAACAGAAGCCTGATTCTTCCGCTAAAGGAACAGTTTCTGTTTGGAAACCATCTCCAGTCTGGAATAAATCCAAGCCTTTTAGAAAGCAAAAGCCAGCTCCCAAGTCCACATGAAGGTGCGGCCCTCATTCCAGCATAGCTGGTAGGGGGCAGATTACGATTTTTCAAAGAAATTTGGATCAATTCGATTCACAGTCTTTGGATTCAGAACATTGTTTCACAAGGGTACAGAATAGGTTTCAAAGTAAGGCCGCCTGCAAGAAGATTTTTTCTTTCTCTCATTCCAATAAACCCAGTGAAGGCTCAAGCATTTCTGAAATGTGTTTCAGATCTAGAGTTGGCTGGAGTAATTGTTCCAGTTCTGGAACAGGGTCTGGGGTTTTACTCCAATCTATTCATTGTACCAAAGAAGGAGAATTCCTTCAGACCAGTTCTGGATTTAAAAATATTGAATCGTTATGTAAGGATACCAACATTCAAAATGGTAACTATAAGGACTATTCTGCCTTTTGTTCAGCAAGGGCATTATATGTCCACAATAGATTTACAGGATGCATATCTGCATATTCCGATTCATCCAGATCACTATCAGTTTCTGAGATTCTCTTTTCTAGACAAGCATTACCAGTTTGTGGCTCTGCCGTTCGGCTTAGCAACAGCTCCAAGGATTTTTCAAAGGTTCTCGGTGCCCTGCTATCTGTAATCAGAGAACAGGGTATTGTGGTATTTCCTTATTTGGACGATATCTTGGTACTTGCTCAGTCTTCACATTTAGCAGAATTTCATACGAATCGACTTGTGTCATTTCTTCAAGAACATGGTTGGAGGATCAATTTACCAAAGAGTTCATTGATTCCTCAGACAAGGGTAACCTTTTTAGGTTTCCAAATAGATTCAGTGTCCATGACTTTGTCTCTGACGGACAAGAGATGTCTGAAATTGGTTTCAGCTTGTCGAAACCTTCAGTCTCAATCATTCCCTTCAGTAGCCTTATGCATGGAAATTCTAGGTTTTATGACTGCTGCATCGGACGCGATCCCCTTTGCTCGTTTTCACATGCGACCTCTTCAGCTTTGTATGCTGAACCAGTGGTGCAGGGATTATACAAAGATATCACAGTTAATATCTTTAAATCCGATTGTACGACACTCTCTGACGTGGTGGACAGATCACCATCGTTTAGTTCAAGGGGCTTCTTTTGTTCTCCCAACCTGGACTGTGATCTCAACAGATGCGAGTCTGACAGGTTGGGGAGCTGTATGGGGGTCTCTGACAGCGCAGGGGGTTTGGGAATCTCAGGAGGCGAGATTACCCATCAACATTTTGGAACTCCGTGCGATTTTCAGAGCTCTTCAGTCATGGCCTCTTCTGAAGAGAGAATCGTTCATTTGTTTTCAGACGGACAATGTCACGACCGTGGCATATGTCAATCATCAAGGGGGGACTCACAGTCCTCTGGCTATGAAAGAAGTATCTCGGATACTTGCTTGGGCGGAATCCAGCTCCTGTCTAATTTCTGCGGTTCACATCCCAGGTGTAGACAATTGGGAAGCGGATTATCTCCGTCGCCAGACGTTACATCCGGGCGAATGGTCTCTTCACCCAGAGGTGTTTCTTCAGATTGTTCAAATCTGGGGTCTTCCAGAAATAGATCTGATGGCCTCTCATCTAAACAAGAAACTTCCCAGGTATCTGTCCAGATCCAGGGATCCTCAGGCGGAGGCAGTGGATGCATTGTCACTTCCTTGGAAGTATCATCCTGCCTATATCTTTCCGCCTCTGGTTCTTCTTCCAAGAGTGATCTCCAAGATTCTAAAAGAGCGTTTGTTTGTTCTGCTGGTGGCTCCAGCATGGCCTCACAGGTTTTGGTATGCGGATCTTGTTCGGATGGCTACTTGCCAACCTTGGACTCTTCCGTTAAGACCAGACCTTCTATCTCAAGGTCCTTTTTTCCATCAGGATCTCAAATCATTAAATTTGAAGGTATGGAGATTGAACGCTTGATTCTCAGTCATAGAGGTTTCTCTGCCTCCGTAATTAATACTATGTTACAGGCTCGTAAATCTGTGTCTAGGAAGATATATTATCGAGTCTGGAAGACTTACATTTCTTGGTGCTCTTCTCATCAATTTTCCTGGCATTCTTTTAGAATTCCTAGAATTTTACAATTTCTTCAGGATGGTCTGGATAAGGGTTTTTCTTCAAGTTCTTTGAAAGGACAAATTTCTGCTCTTTCTGTGTTGTTTCACAGAAAGATTGCTAATCTTCCTGATATTCATTGTTTTGTACAGGCTTTGGTTCGTATAAAACCTGTCATTAAGTCAATCTCCCCTCCTTGGAGTTTGAATTTGGTTTTGGGGGTTTTACAAGCTCCTCCGTTTGAACCTATGCATTCTCTGGACATTAAATTACTTTCTTGGAAAGTTCTGTTCCTTTTGGCCATCTCTTCTGCTAGAAGAGTTTCAGAGTTATCTGCTCTTTCTTGTGAATCTCCTTTTCTGATTTTTCATCAGGATAAGGCGGTGTTGCGGACTTCATTTAAATTTTTACCTAAAGTTGTGAATTCTAACAACATTAGTAGAGAAATTGTGGTTCCTTCATTGTGTCCTAATCCTAAGAATTCTAAGGAAAGATCGTTGCATTCTTTGGATGTAGTTAGAGCTTTGAAATATTATGTTGAAGCTACTAAAGGTTTCCGAAAGACTTCTAGTCTATTTGTTATCTTTTCCGGTTCCAGGAAAGGTCAGAAGGCCTCTGCCATTTCTTTGGCATCTTGGTTAAAATCTTTGATTCATCATGCTTATGTCGAGTCGGGTAAAACTCCGCCTCAAAGGATTACAGCTCATTCTACTAGGTCAGTTTCTACTTCCTGGGCGTTTAGGAATGAAGCTTCGGTTGATCAGATTTGCAAAGCAGCCACTTGGTCTTCTTTGCATACTTTTACTAAATTCTACCATTTTTATGTGTTTTCTTCTTCTGAAGCAGTTTTTGGTAGAAAAGTACTTCAGGCAGCTGTTTCAGTTTGATTCTTCTGCTTATAATTTCAGTTTTTTTCATTATAAGATTAAAACTTTATTTTGGGGTGTGGATTATTTTTTCAGCGGAATTGGCTGTCTTTATTTTATCCCTCCCTCTCTAGTGACTCTTGCGTGGAAGTTCCACATCTTGGGTATTTATTATCCCATACATCACTAGCTCATGGACTCTTGCTAATTACATGAAAGAAAACATAATTTATGTAAGAACTTACCTGATAAATTCATTTCTTTCATATTAGCAAGAGTCCATGAGGCCCACCCTTTTTTGTGGTGGTTATGATTTTTTTGTATAAAGCACAATTATTCCAATTCCTTATTTTTTATGCTTTCGCACTTTTTTCTTATCCCCCCACTTCTTGGCTATTCGTTAAACTGATTTGTGGGTGTGGTGAGGGGTGTATTTATAGGCATTTTGAGGTTTGGGAAACTTTGCCCCTCCTGGTAGGAATGTATATCCCATACGTCACTAGCTCATGGGCTCTTGCTAATATGAAAGAAATGAATTTATCAGGTAAGTTCTTACATAAATTATGTTTTTTCTCCATTTCCCTTCAGTCGAATGATTGGAGGTTGTGGGAAGGGAAGTGATACTTAACAGCTTTGCTGTGGTGCTCTTTGCCGCCTCCTGCTGGCCAGGAGTGATATTCCAAACAGTAAATGATGAAACCGTGGACTCACCATATCCGGAAATAAATTTATCAGGTAAGCATAAATTTTCTTTATGCATATACAAAAGGAGATTTCTTTCATGTAATTAGCAAGAGTCCATGAGCTAGTGACGTATGGGATATACATTCCTACCAGGAGGGGCAAAGTTTCCCAAACCTCAAAATGCCTATAAATACACCCCTCACCACACCCACACTTCAGTTTTACAAACTTTGCCTCCCGTGGAGGTGGTGAAGTAAGTTTGTGCTAGATTCTACGTTGATATGCGCTTCGCAGCAGGCTGGAGCCCGGTTTTCCTCTCAGTGTGCAGTGAATGTCAGAGGGATGTGAAGAGAGTATTGCCTATTTGAATTCAATGGTCTCCTTCTACGGGATCTATTTCATAGGTTCTCTGTTATCGGTCGTAGAGATTCATCTCTTACCTCCCTTTTCAGATCGACGATATACTCTTATATACCATTACCTCTACTGATTCTCGTTTCAGTACTGGTTTGGCTATCTACTATATGTAGATGAGTGTCCTGGGGAGAATCTCATACGAATCAACTTGTGTCGTTTCTTCAAAGACATGGTTGGAGGATCAATTTACCAAAGAGTTCATTGATTCCTCAGACAAAGGTAACCTTTTTGGGTTTTCAAATAGATTCAGTGTCCATGACCTTGTCTCTAACAGAAAAGAGACGTCTGAAATTGGTTTCAGCCTGTCGAAACCTTCAGTCTCAATCATTCCCTTCGGTAGCTTTATGCATGGAAATTCTAGGTCTCATGACTGCTGCATCGGACGCGATCCCCTTTGCTCGTTTTCACATGCGACCTCTTCAGCTTTGTATGCTGAACCACTGGTGCAGGGATTTTACAAAGATATCACAATTAATATCCTTAAATCCCAATGTACGACACTCTGACGTGGTGGATAGATCACCATCGTTTAGTTCAAGGGGCTTCTTTTGTTCGTCCAACCTGGATTGTGATCTCAACAGATGCGAGTCTATCAGGTTGGGGAGCTGTATGGGGATCTCTGACAGCGCAGGGGGTTTGGGAATCTCAGGAGGCGAGATTACCAATCAACATTTTGGAACTCCGTGCGATTTTCAGAGCTCTTCAGTTCTGGCCTCTTCTGAAGAGAGAATCGTTTATTTGTTTTCAGACAGACAATGTCACAACTGTGGCATATGTCAATCATCAGGGTGGGACTCACAGTCCTCAGGCTATGAAAGAAGTATCTCGGATACTTGTATGGGCGGAATCCAGCTCCTGTCTAATCTCTGCGGTTCACATCCCAGGTGTAGACAATTGGGAAGCGGATTATCTCAGTCGCCAGACGTTACATCCAGGCGAATGGTCCCTTCACCCAGAGGTATTTCTTCATATTATTCAAATCTGGGGACTTCCAGAAATAGATCTGATGGCCTCTCATCTAAACAAGGAACTTCCCAGGTATCTGTCCAGATCCAGGGATCCTCAGGCGGAGGCAGTGGACGCGTTGTCGCTTCCTTGGAATTTTCATCCTGCCTATATCTTTCCGCCTCTAGTTCTTCTTCCAAAAGTGATTTCCAAAATTCTAATGGAATGTTCGTTTGTACTGCTGGTGGCTCCAGCATGGCCTCACAGGTTTTGGTATGCGGATCTCATTCGGATGGCCAGTTCTCAACCTTGGACTCTTCCGTTAAGACCAGACCTTCTATCTCAAGGCCCTTTTTTCCATCAGGATCTCAAATCATTAAATTTGAAGGTATGGAAATTGAACGCTTGATTCTTAGTCATAGAGGTTTCTCTGACTCAGTAATTAATACTATGTTACAGGCTCGTAAATCTGTGTCTAGGAGGATTTATTATCGAGTCTGGAAGACTTACATTTCTTGGTGTTCTTCTCATAAATTCTCTTGGCATTCTTTTAGAATTCCTAGAATTTTACAGTTTCTTCAGGATGGTTTGGATAAAGGTTTGTCTGCAAGTTCCTTGAAAGGACAAATCTCTGCTCTTTCTGTTCTTTTTCACAGAAAGATTGCTAATCTTCCTGATAGTCATTGTTTTGTACAGGCTTTGGTTCGCATTAAACCTGTCATTAAATCAATCTCTCCTCCTTGGAGTCTTAATTTGGTTCTGAGGGCTTTACAAGCCCCTCCGTTTGAACCTATGCATTCTCTGGACATTAAATTACTTTCTTGGAAAGTTCTGTTCCTTTTGGCCATCTCTTCTGCTAGAAGAGTTTCTTAGTTATCTGATCTTTCTTGTGAATCTCCTTTTCTGATTTTTCATCAGGATAAGGCAGTATTGCAGACTTCATTTAAATTTTTACCTAAGGTTGTGAATTCTAACAACATTAGTAGAGAAATTGTTGTTCCTTCATTGTGTCCTAATCCTAAGAATTCAAAGGAGAGATCTTTACATTCTTTGGATGTAGTAAGGGCTTTGAAATATTATGTTGAAGCTACTAAAGATTTTAGAAAGACTTCTAGTCTATTTGTTATCTTTTCTGGGTCCAGAAAAGGTCAGAAGGCTTCCGCCATTTCTTTGGCGTCGTGGTTAAAGTCTTTGATTCATCTTGCTTATGTGGAGTCGGGTAAATCCCCGCCTCAAAGAATTACGGCTCATTCTACTAGGTCAGTTTCTACTTCCTGGGCGTTTAGGAATGAAGCTTCTGTTGATCAGATTTGCAAAGCAGCAACTTGGTCTTCTTTGCATACTTTTACTAAATTCTACCATTTTGATGTGTTTTCTTCTTCTGAAGCAGTTTTTGGTAGAAAAGTACTTCAGGCAGCTGTTTCAGTTTGATTCTTCTGCTTATAATTTCAGTTTTTTTCATTATTAAGATTAAAACTTTTGTTTTGGGTTGTGGATTATTATTTTTCAGCGGAATTGGCTGTCTTTATTTTATCCCTCCCTCTCTAGTGACTCTTGCGTGGAAGTTCCACATCTTGGGTATTTATTATACCATACGTCACTAGCTCATGGACTCTTGCTAATTACTTGAAAGAAAACATAATTTATGTAAGAACTTACCTGATAAATTCATTTCTTTCATATTAGCAAGAGTCCATGAGACCCCCCCTTTTTTGTGGTGGTTATGATTTTTTTGTATAAAGCACAATTATTCCAATTCCTTATTTTTGATGCTTTCGCTCCTTTCTTATCACCCCACTTCTTGGCTATTCGTTAAACTGAATTGTGGGTGTGGTGAGGGGTGTATTTATAGGCATTTTGAGGTTTGGGAAACTTTGCCCCTCCTGGTAGGAATGTATATCCCATACGTCACTAGCTCATTGACTCTTGCTAATATGAAAGAAATGAATTTATCAGGTAAGATCTTACATAAATTGTTTTATTTGTTTTTTTTCATTTTTCTTATTGTTTACATTGATCATTTTTCCTACATATCTTTGAAAAACATATCCTTTTTTCTCTTCCTACATATGTTAATTTCATTATTAAGATTAATTTCATCTCTTATTTCTTTTTATAACAATCTTCTAAACTCAAGTTTCTCGTTTAACCCCTTCGCGACCAAGGACGTGCCAGGAACGTCCTACAAAAAAATTCCTTTACCGACCAAGGACTTTCCTGGCACGTCCTCTGGGGTTTCAAGCGGGGGAAGCGATCGTGATCGCTTTCAGCCGCTTTTAAGGTATTGCAGTGATGCCTCGATATTGAGGCATCACTGCAATACCTTTTTTACCCACCGATGCAGAGAGGGCCACATCGCTGGGGTATATATGCCAGAGGGGGGCGGGATCGGGTGCCGGGAGCGTGGCTGGGGCATGGGCGGGAACGGGTGGGACCGATACACTATGGAAACGCATATAACATAAAATATGCAGGGAGAGGGTAATCTGAGCCCAGGAAGCCGCTCAAACAGTATTGCAGCGATGCCTCGATGTTAATGCATCCTGCAATACTGTTCTTGACTGCTTGGCTCCATTTTGATCGTTCCCACGGAGCGATCACTTCCGGTTTGACTCCACGTGGAGCCCAGCAGTCAGGCAGAGCATCGGGCAGGCTTCTGGTGCTCTGTAAGTGTGCGAAGTGCTTTGGTGGGTCAAGGCACTTAGTAAAATAACATTACATAAAAAAATGTAAAAATATGCATTTTTAATAAAATGGCCCCCCTCCCCTATGTGGTTTCAAAGATGGCGATGCCCAGTGCATCATGGGGCTTCTGGGGGTGTCCCTAGCCTGCCGCCTCATAGGTGTAGGCTAAGTCATCCAATCTGAGCTTGCTCTACAATTTAATTTATAATAATAAAATATCCCATTTGTCTGATCATGTCATTAGTAAATATTGACACTGATCAGTGTGGATCTCCCTCCCTCTCCTCACTTGCGCTTTTGTCGGAGAGAGAGATCTGTGTTGAGTGAGAGATTTATTTAGTTATATTAATTTAAAAATTGAAAGACCAAAAGGTTCTTTTCAGAACCATCAACCCCTAGCTTGCCAGTGATCACTACAAATCACTGGCTCTTGCACAAAAACACTTTTTTGCTCTCTGCATTTTTTAAGGGGTTCATTTTTTTTTTAGTAATTTATTGCGACACCCAAAGGCTCTTTTCAGAGCTATTTAGTTAATTTAGTTCATTTAAATTTTCTTTTTTTAGTAATTAACCCCTAGCTTGCCAGTGATTACTGGCTCTTGCACAAAAGCACTTTTTTGCTCTGTGCATTTATTTAGGGGTTCTTTTTTTTTAAGTAATTTTTTGACACCCAAAGGCTCTTTTCAGTTAAGTTAGTTAATTTAAATTGTGTGTTGAATTTTTTTTTAGTAATTGTGACAGATAAAAAATAAATCATGTCACAGAGAACATTGACGCAAGGATGGCATATGCCTCCTCAGCAGTATGAGTCAGGCGCCTCTATGTCGGACTCGGACCCCAATTTTGACCCGGCCATATGCTCAAATACATCATTAGATACAGTCTTAACTGATAGTGATGTATCTGTGGCTGCTACCCCCCCCCCCCTGCCAGAAGGAGACGTGTTGCTCCATCTGCCATTGCTGCTGAAGGGTGGCTAATGCCTCATCTCCAGAGGCCAGATATCCCACTCTTCACAGCAAATCCTGGCATCTATGTCGATGTGGCAAGATTCAGCAGTTTATGGAGGTGTTTCTGGGCGATGATGTATTGGGGAACATTGTCGCCCAAACTAATTTATATGCCCCATCAGTTCCGTGCTGCAAAGCCTGACAATTTTTTGGCAAAGCAGTAATATGGGCCACCATCGATTGCCAGAATTTAAACAATTTTGGGCATTGACTATGCTGATGGGCATCATAAAGAAACCCTCCATTCGCTCCTACTGGAGCAGTAGCCCCATTTGCTCTACCCCCATTTTCTCCCAGAGTATGTCGAGGAAGAGGTATGAAATGATTCTATATTTCATGCACTTTAGCAACAACAGCCTGTGCCCCCCTAGGGAGCATCCCAGTTTGAACGGCTGTATAAAATCTGCCCACTTATTACCCACTTTACTGCCAGGTTTGCAGAGGCTTATACACCTGGAAGGAATATATGTGTGGATGAATCTCTGATGAAGTATAAGGAAAGCCTGGGATTCAAGCAGTATATTCCTTCCTAGCGCTCCAGATATGGAGTAAAGTTGTATAAGCTCTGTGAGAGCGAGACTTGGTATATTCAGGCCTTTACAGGTGTATGAGGGAAATGATAGCCACCTTGACCCTCTAGGTTGCCCAGAACATATGGGAACCACTGGCAAGATTGTCTGGGACCTGATATTACCCCTAATGAACAAAGGGTGCCACTTGTATTTAGATAATTTTTATACAAGTGTCCTTTTGTTCAAGCTACTGTATTGCTTTGATACAGTAGCTTGTGGTACAATTAACCCCTTAATGACCACAGCACTTTTCCATTTTCTGTCCGTCAGGGACCAAGGCTATTTTTACATTTTTGCGGTCTTTGTGTTTAGCTGTAATTTTCCTCTTACTCATTTACTGTACCCACACATATTATATACCGTTTTTCTTGCCATTAAATGGACTTTCTAAAGATACCATTATTTTCATCATATCTTATAATTTACTATAAAAAAAAATGGAAAAAAACACACTTTTTCTAACTTTGACCCCCAAAATCTGTTACACATCTACAACCGCAAAAAAACACCCATGCTAAATAGTTTCTAAATTTTGTCCTGAGTTTAGAAATACCCAATGTTTACATGTTCTTTGCTTTTTTTCCAAGTTATAGGGCCATAAATACAAGTAGCACTTTGCTATCTCCAAACCATTTTTTTTTTCAAAATTAGCGCTAGTTACATTAGAACACTAATATCTTTCAGGAATCCCTGAATATCCATTGACATGTATATATTTTTATTTTAGTAGACATCCCAAAGTATTGATCTAGGCCCATTTTGGTATATTTCATGCCACCATTTCACCGCCAAATGTGATCAAATACAAAAAATTGTTCTTTTTCACAAATTTTTTCACAAACTTTCGGTTTCTCACTGAAATTATTTACAAACAGCTTGTGCAATTATGGCATAAATGGTTGTAAATTTTTCTCTGGGATCCCCTTTGTTCAGAAATAGCAAACATATATGGCTTTGGCTTTGCTTTTTGGTAATTAGAAGGCCGCTAAATGCCACTGTGCACCACACGTGTATTATGCCCAGCAGTGAAGGGGTTAATTAGGGAGCATGTAGGGAGCTTTTTGTGGTAATTTTAGCTTTAGTGTAGTAGACAACCCCAAGTATTGATCTAGGCCCATTTTGGTATATTTCATGCCACCATTTCACCGCCAAATGCGATCAAATTAAAAAAAAACGTAAAATTTTTCACAATTTTAGGTTTCTCACTGAAATCATTTACAAACAGCTTGTGCAACTATGGCACAAATGGTTGTAAATGCTTCTCTGGGATCCCCTTTGTTCAGAAATAGCAGACATATATGTCTTTGGCGTTGCTTTTTGGTACTTAGAAGGCCGCTAAATGCCGCTGCGCATCACACGTGTATTATGGCTAGCAGTGAAGGGGTTAATTAGGTAGCTTGTAAGGAGCTTGCAGGGTTAATTTTAACTTTAGTGTAGAGCTCAGCCTCCCACCTGAAACATCAGACCCCCTGATCCCTCCCAAACTGCTCTCTTTCCTCCCCCACCCCACAATTGTCCCCGCCATCTTAAGTACTGGCAGCAACTCTGCCAGTACTAAAATAAAAGGTAAATTTAGGCTTTTTTTTTTTTTTTAAGCATATTTACATATGCTGCTGTGTAGGACCCCCCCCCCCCCTTAGCCCCCAACCTGACTGATCCCCCACCAAACAGCTCTCTAACCCTCCCCCTCTGCCTTAATGGACGCCATCTTGGGTACTGGCAGCTGTCTGCCAGTACCCAGTTTAGTATAAAATAGTTGCTTTTTTTTATTTTTTTCCCCTTTTCTGTAGAGTAGCTCCCCCCACCAAAGACCAACCCCCCACCCCCTCCTAGATAGCTTCGATTTTTTTTTATTTTTTTTTAACATAACACTCCTTTCCCCACTTTTATAACAATATATTTTCTGTAGTGTAGCGGTTCCCACCCGCCCCGCCCCCCTCTACATTACCCGGCCCATCGATGGCTGCCTCCCAAGTCGGCTCCCACCCACCAACGATACCGGCCATCGATGTCCGGTGCAGAGAGGGCCACAGAGTGGCTCTCTCTGCATCGGATGGCCAAGGGGTGTTATTGCAGGATGCCTCGATATCGAGGCATCACTGCAATAACCGGAAAGCAGCTGGAAGCGAGCAGGATCGCTTCCAGCCGCTTTAAACCCCTAATGTCGTACAGGGTACGTCGCTGGTCTTTTAAGACCAGGTTGTGTGCGACGTACCCTGTACGACTTGCGTCGTTAAGGGGTTAAAAAGAACCACGCAGGTTTCCCAGGACAACTTGCACACACCCAGCTACAAAGGGGGGAGACCTCAGCTCTGCGCCAAGAGGAGCTGTTGGCACTTAAGTACAGAGACAAGAAGGATGTGTACCTTCTTACCACCATCCACAATGAGAGGACTGTAGAGGTCTCTGTACGTGGCAGTACTGAGAGCAGAAGGAAGCCAGTGTGCATCAAGGCTTATAACCGGCATATGGGTGGGGTTGATCTGGCAGATCAGCTGCTGCAGCCCTACCTAATTATGTGGAGGAAAACGGCCTGGTACAAAAAGGTTGCAATTTGCTTAATGCAAATTGCAACCCAGAACGCGCTTTTGTTCAAAAAAGCAAACCCCGGAATGAAACTGACTTTTTATTTTTTTTACAGTTTCAGCTCCAGATCATTTTGGGGATTTTGTACCAAGATGCACCTGCTCCCCGGGCGGTGATGGGGGAGAGTAGGGTGTCTACTTTTCAAAAATATATGGTTTGATGGGGGTTAATTTCATTGGCCGGCTTCAGAAATGTCCCAAATAGGACATGGGTGCATGGGATGTGAAAATTCCAAGTTGAAAAACTGGAATGCGCCCCCTAAAAATAAGGCCTTTTAGCCCCCTGAGAACCTGACAAACCTATTCATGGGTGGTATTACTATACTCGGGAGATGTTGTTGAACACATATTGAGGTGTTTTTTGTTAATAACACACAACAGGAACTGAGAATCCATGCCTAAATTACAATGTGTGTGAAAAATAACACAAAAAATGACTACCCAATAGTTTGACAAAGACTGGTGGTTGAATTAGTGCATGGAAAGTGTTAAAATACCAGCATTTCAAATACCCTAGGGGTGTCTACTTTTCAAAAATATATGGTTTGATGGGGGTAAATTACATTGGCCGGCTTCAGAAATGTCCCAAATAGGACATGGGTGCATGATGAGAGATGTGAAAATTCCAAGTTGGAAAACTGGAATGCACCCCTAAAAATAAGGCGTTTTAGCCCCCTGAAAACCTGACAAACCTATTCATGGGTGGTATCACTGTACTCAGGAGATGTTGCTGAAGACATATTGGGGTGTTATTTGGCAGTAACCCTTAACGTTCTTAGTAAATGTATTCTTAAATTGCTATTTTGTCAATGGTGGTAAAATGGTTGCAGGAAGAGAGTCAAAATACCCCAAGTTTATTACCTTAGGTTGTCTTCTTTTAAAAAATATATACATGTGATGGGTTATTCAGGGATTCCTGACAGACATCAGTGTTCCAATGTAACTATCGCTAATTTTGAAAAAAAATTGTTTGGAAATAGCAAAGTGCTACTTGTACTTATTGCCCTATAACTTGCAAATAAAGCAAAGAACGTGTAAACATTGGGTATTTCTAAACTCAGGACAAAATTTAGAAACTATTGGACATGGGTGTTTTTTGGTGGTTGTAGATGTGTAACAGATTTTGGGGGTCAACGTTGGCAAAAGTGTGGGGGGTTTTTTCATCATATTTTATAAAAAAATTTTTATAGTAAATTATAAGATATGATGAATATAATGGTATCTTTAGAAAGTCCATTTAATGGCGAGAAAAACGGTATATAATGTGTGGGTAAATTATAAGATATGATGAATATAATGGTATCTTTAGAAAGTCCATTTAATGGCGAGAAAAACGGTATATAATGTGTGGGTACAGTAAATGAGCAAGAGGAAAATTACAGCTAAACACAAACACAGCAGAAATGCAAAAATAGCCCTGGTCCCAGACGGTCAACAAATGGAAAAGTGCTCTGGTCATGAAGGGGTTAAGCCTAAAGGGGCCAGTGTTTTAAGGACATACATCCACTTGGCTTTTTTCTGTAAGAGACATTTATCCTGATCACCTGCTCTTCCAGATGTTATCCATCTGTATCGATAACTTTAATTGATTCTGGATTAGAGTTGTGGTGCTCAAAAAATGTCTCGCTACACTCGTGACCCTAGAGGTGGTGGTGATGTCTCTATGCTCTCTTAGGCGGTCCTTTTATTTGACTCTTCGTTTTTCCGACATAGAATTTCGGACAAGAATAGAGGAGATACACCACCCCAAAGGACTCACAGTTGGTAATATGATTTGGTAGGTTCTTTGAAACTAATAATATAGGAGAGCTGGTCCCCACTTGCCATTAACAAGAACCTTTTGTTTATTATTTTTAATTTTGTGTGCACACAAGGTTTTTTAAGCAAGAACTGTGATCGCCTACAGATATAACTTAGGAATTGTATTTATGAACCCAGGAGATAATTGCCTATGACTGCTTCTGCTGTTTGAATGGATATTAACCATTGCCACACCTGCATTAATCTTGTTGTTGTTTTTCGGTTCTTTGTTTTTAAGAACTAGATGACTAAATAAGTGTTTTGCAATATTTAAGAGTGCTGTATTCCCTGTTTTTAAGGAATCTCTCAAGATTTTAGATCCTGCTGTTTCTCTCTTTAAAAACTATACACATAAGGGAAATGATACTTAACAGCTCTGCTGGGGTGCTCTTTGCCTCCTCCTGCTGGCCAGGAGAGAATATCCAACTAGTAATTGGGATGATTTGTGGACTCTCCATGCCCGGAAAGAAAGAAATGTATCAGTTAAGCATAAATTTGTTTTTACATATGCCTTATTAAATGTATCGCACCATGAGTATTGTCTTTCTGCGCTTCTTCTTTTAGTATATATATATATGTGTGTGTGTATATGTATGTATGTATGTATGTATATATATATATATATATATATTGTATGTGTATATATATATATATATATATATATATATATATACACACTGCTCAAAAAAATAAAGGGAACACTTAAACAACACAATGTATCTCCAAGTCAATCACACTTCTGTGAAATCAAACTGTCCACTTAGGAAGCAACACTGAGTGACAATCAATTTCACATGCTGTTGTGCAAATGGTATAGACAACAGGTGGAAATTATAGGCAATTAGCAAGACACCCCCAATAAAGGAGTGGTTCTGCAGGTGGTGACCACAGACCACTTCTCAGTTCCTATGCTTTCTGGATGATGTTATGGTCACTTTTGAATGCTGGTGGTGCTTGCACTCTAGTGGTAGCATGAGACGGAGTCTACAACCCACACAAGTGGCTCAGGTAGTGCAGCTCATCCAGGATGGCACATCAGTGCGAGCTGTGGCAAGAAGGATTGCTGTGTCTGTCAGCGTAGTGTCCAGAGCATGGAGGCGCTACCAGGAGACAGGCCAGTACATCAGGAGACGTGGAGGAGGCCGTAGGAGGGCAACAACCCAGCAGCAGGACCGCTACCTCCGCCTTTGTGCAAGGAGGAACAGGAGGAGCACTGCCAGAGCCCTGCAAAATGACCTCCAGCAGGCCACAAATGTGCATGTGTCTGCTCAAACGGTCAGAAACAGACTCCATGAGGGTGGTATGAGGACCCAACGTCAACAGGTGGGGGTTGTGCTTACAGTCCAACACCGTGCAGGACGTTTGACATTTGCCAGAGAACACCAAGATTGGCAAATTCGCCACTGGCGCCCTGTGCTCTTCACAGATGAAAGCAGGGGCACACTGAGCACATTTGACAGACGTGACAGTCTGGAGACGCCGTGGAGAACGTTCTGCTGCCTGCAACATCCTCCAGCATGGCCAGTTTGGCAGTGGGTCAGTAATGGTGTGGGGTGGCATTTCTTTGAGGGGCCGAACAGCCCTCCATGTGCTCGCCAGAGGTAGCCTGACTGCCATTAGGTATCAAGATGAGATCCTCAGACCCCTTGTGAGACCATATGCTGGTGCGGTTGGCCCTGGGTTCCTCCTAATGCAAGACAATGCTAGACCTCATGTGGCTGGAGTGTGTCAGCAGTTCCTGCAAGACGAAGGCATTGATGCTATGGACTGGCCCTCCCGTTCCCCAGACCTGAATCCAATTGAGCACATCTGGGACATCATGTCTCGCTCCATCCACCAACTTCACTTTGCACCACAGACTGTCCAGGAGTCGGTGGATGCTTTAGTCCAGGTCTGGGAGGAGATCCCTCAGGAGACCATCCGCCACCTCATCAGGAGCATGCACAGGCGTTGTAGGGAGGTCATACAGGCACGTGGAGGCCACACACACTACTGAGCCTCATTTTGACTTGTTTTAAGGACATTACATCAAAGTTGGATCTGCCTATAGTGTGTTTTTCCACTTTAATTTTGAGTGTGACTCCAAATCCAGACCTCCATGGGTTGAAAATTTTGATTTCCATTTTTTAATTTTTGTGTGATTTTGTTGTCAGCACATTCAACTATGTAAAGAACAAAGTATTTAATTAGAATATTTAATTCATTCAGATCTAGGATGTGTTATTTTAGTGTTCCCTTTATTTTTTTGAGCAGTGTATATATATATATAACAGAGGCAGCAAAAGGAGACCAAACGCTGTCGTCCATGCAGCGTAGGGCAGATTTGATCATCCGTGACTCCAGCACTCGGCCTGGAGGACGTCGGGTCAGACAGTCTGCTATAGACAATATATCAAAAAAGAAACGGCTCCCACAAAGCATAAAGTTAAGCTCAGTATTCTTGAGTTGTAGTTCATGGCAATGAATGTGAACTGGTACAAACACTATGCACAGAGCACTTTGTTAAAAGTCACAAATAAATTTTATTAAATATGCATTAAAAGTTCACACAGGAACTGTGTTTAAACACAAACACTCACAAATAGTTGAAAGACAGGGGTGCAAGTGACGTCATCTGAAGCGTTTCACGCCGGTTGGCACTTTCTCAAAGATGGTTTAGGGAGTGTCCATAGGGAGATTAAAGGGACACTGTACCCAAAAATATAATTTCGTGATTCAGATTGAGCATGAAATTTTAAGCAAATTTCGAACTTACTCCTATAAAATTTTCTTCATTCTCTTGGTATCTTTATTTGAAATGCAAGAATGTAAGTTTAGATGCCGGACCATTTTTGGTGAACAACCTTGGTTGTCCTTGCTGATTGGTGGATAAATTCATCCACCAATAAAAAAAGTGCTGTCCAGAGTACTGAAACCAAAAAAAAGCGTAGATGCCTTCTTTTTCAAATAATGATAGCAAGAGAACGACGAAAAATTGAAAATAGGAGTAAATTAGAAAGTTGCTTAAAATTGCATGCTCTTTCTGAATTACAAATGAACAAATTTAGGTTCAGTGTCCCTTTAAGTAGCCAACACTACACATAGTCACTCCCACAAACCGGTTGACGTTTCGTTACAGTTTACACAATATGCGGCAATGTTAAAGCTACATTTATTTTTCCACAGCTCAAACTTTGAGCACTAGCCTAGCGTAATTTACAGACAGGCTGAGCTTAAGACATAGCCGCAATCAGTTACTGTAACTCCAAATAGACAAAAAAGAGACACACAAAACTAACTCATATATTGTACATATTATGCTTTCACATGGGAATTACATAGTCATTAACATATTCAAGCCATATATTTGTTACTATAACATACCGATGGAGATATAAGAGAAAATAAGGGCATATATAAAGACCAATTTTTCCATTGGATAACGGCACTCGATCTTCAGTTAATAAGAGATCTCTAGTTATATAAATAAAGTTTACTTGTGGTCATTTTATGTAGATACCTAATGGGCTAATGGGCATTGTCTATTTCCCAAAAAGGAAAACTAATATATCATGACCGTTCTAGAAAAAATGCATAAGAATTTGAGAGAATAGTTCAACAAAAAACAAAAATTAAAAGGAAACTGCTACATTTACCAAAATATTGGTCGATACAAATGAAGTAAGAACAAAAAAGTAATAAATAAAAAATAATAAACAGTTTACTCATATGAAGAGAGATTTGTGTCAAATTACCATATTCAGTACACCTTAATACTAGTGCATATAGTACTCCCTTTGAACTCCCTTTGAAACGCCAACAGAACCAGGTAAATTTTCTGACTTGTATACATTGTATGTTATGGACAGAATCACATTCATTCCCAAATTCTTTTGAATCCCTATTGTGTATCTACACCTCCAAATATTACTTATGAGGTGCTCACTTGTACACCTTCACTACAGAACATTGAACATACTATACTGTTGTAAATCTGCTCAGCAAACCTTTCATTTGAAGTATTAATATATAGACACGTATAGAAATGTACACTAAATCATGCGGTAGCTTAGGATTCTCATTAATTTCTATATATTTGTTTATAACAAATAACTCCAAAAGGGAGCAGGCAGATATTCTGACTTCGGTTGTATACATTATGTGTTATAAACAGGATCACATTCATTCCCCAATTCTTTTAGACCCCTATTGTATATCTAGACATCCATAAGTATTAAAAAGGTGTTAGCCAAATATTACATATGAAGCGCTTACTTGTACACCTTTACCACAGGGCATTGAACATACTATACTGCAGTAGATCTACTTAACAGACCATTCCATTTGGAATATTCATGTATAAACGTATGAAAGTATGCACTAAGTCATGTGATAGCTCGAGATACTCGTTATTTTCTATGAATTTCTATTCCCTCCTCTTTTATTTGCCGGGATATAGTCAATAGCTTGAAACTTAGAGCTTTTTTATTCTCTGTGTGCAATTTAAAATGTTTGGCTACTGGGGTTTTGGGGGGATCCCTTTCAATTGATGTAAGATGTTCACGTATCCTATCTTTCAAATTTCTGCTGGTGGAACCTGTGTATTGTTTTCCACAGACCTCACATGTAATTACATAGATAACATATTTGGAACAGCAATCTAATCTGTATTTTATGTTGTGTACATAGTTATTTGATGTTGATACAATAGTCTCTCCTGTTTTACAATGTGCACATACATTACAATGTCTGCCACACCGAAAAAAAAACTTTCTGGCCAACCATGTCTCTTTAGTTTTAGATTCAGAGTTATAGACATAGTTAATCAGACGACTTCCAATAGTGTATGCTTTTTTTTAAATGAGCTTTATACCTCTGTCCAAGATAGCTTTGCAGTCTTGGTCAAGAGTTAAAATTTCAAGATTTCTATTTATTATACCTTTAATATTACCAAATTGATTACTGAACTGAGTGATGAATTTTGTATCTTCGGCCGAAATTTGCTTATTTTATCTTTTTTTTTTTTTTTTTTGTTTATTAGTAGTTTATTCCTATCCATATCTCTGACTTGTTGTCTAAGTCAGAGGTTCCCAACCTGGGGTACGTGTACCCCTGGGGGTACTTGGCAGGCCGGTTGGGGGTACGCAAAAATATTGTTGGTAATGGCGGAAGATGCGGGGGGAGGGTCGGGGGGAACTCTCAATGGGTCATCAACTAATAAGCATCGTGGAACTGTGGAAGGAAGGAGCATTTAGCCGGAAAGTGACAAATTAAGTCCTGGCCTGGCAGATGGGAGCCCCTGCACTTGAAATATGTGGACCGGGTGTGGATGACTCCGGTCCACATATTAATGATCACCCTGTGTCACCAGACAGCTTAGCCTCCTGCTCCACCCACCTCTGTCCCATGCACACAATTTTGACTGCAAGTGCTCAAATGGAAGCGGCACTGCAGCAGCATAGCTATGTGGACACGTGTGATAGAGCCGTTGAGATTGCGAGTCACACAGGCGAGGCAGGTCTGCATCCCCAAATAAGTTATAGTCAGTGCCGGTAAGTAAAGTACTGCTTCTAGTGCTTGCTTGATTCAGACTGCTTCACTTCCAACTAAAAACGTTCATAGTGGCTGGGTGGTTAATATCGATCTGATCTCACAAATTTAAATATTTATTTTTATGATCATTACACTTTGACTCCCCCCCAGGGCCTTGTTTAGGAGCAACCAGGCAGCTGCCAGGGGCACCAGCCACACAGCAGGACACCTGAGAATAAGATCTGAGCTTTAATCCTGTTGATACACGTACAGTCGTATGCAATTCAGGTATAGCTTACCTCCCCTATAAAAAAGTGCTTCCTTTATTTTGAGGGATGGGTGGGGGTAATGAAGAGAGGGGGTACTCATAAATGAAAAACCTAATCAAGGGGTACAGGAGAGAAAAAAGGTTGGGAACCGCTGGTCTAAGTGATTGTAGGGATTCTCTCTTATAGCCTCTTTCTTCCAATCTATTGATTAAGTCTATAGAGTGTTTATCATAATTATTTATATCAGTGCATATTCTCCTTATTCTGATTAGCTGTCCCTTAGGGATGCCTGTCTTTAGATGCTTGGAGTGACAAGAGTCTGCTCTTAGAATTGTATTTCCTGCAATTCTCTTTCTATACAATTCAGTGGATATCTTTGTTTCTTCCCCTTTTAGTTAAATATCAAGATACTTAATAGAGTGCTTGTTAAGTTGGTAAGTAAACTTTAAATTGGAGGTGTTGTTATTCAGATAACCTACAAAATGGTTAGCCTGCTCTTCTGGTCCTGACCATATAATTAGCAAATCATCTATGTATCTAAGATACATTTTGATGAAATTGCTAAAAATATTGTTGTCTCCATAAATATATGCTGACTCATACCACCCTAAGAACAGATTTGCGTACGAGGGGGCAAATTTGGCCCCCATTGCGGTCCCGCAAATCTGTAGATAATTTCTCTTGTAAGGTGTATCCAGTCAACGGATTCATCCATTACTTGTGGGATATTCTCCTTCCCAACAGGAAGCTGCAAGAGGATCACCCACAGCAGAGCTGTCTATATAGCTCCTCCCCTAACTGCCACCTCCCAGTCATTCTCTTGCAGCCCTCGACAAGGGAAGTAGCTAGAGAGATGTGGTGCACTAATGTAGTTTATCTTCAATCAAAAGTTTGTTATTTTCAAATGGTACCGGAGTTGTACTATTTTAACCTCAGGCAGAAAGTTGAAGAAGAGTCTGCCTGTGGTCTTTGATGATCTTAGCAGGTTGTAACTAAGATCCATTGCTGTTCTCACACATAACTGAAGAGATGAGGTAACTTCAGCTGGGGGAATAGCGTGCAGAGTCTCCTGCTCTGAGGTATGTGCAGTTTTAAATTTTTCTAGAGAAATGAATATGCTAGAAAATGCTAACAATACCGGATTTATTTAAGGTAAGCCTGATTACAGTGATTTAATAACGACTGGTATCATGCTTGCTGTAAAGGGTAATATTTTTATTATTTACTCACATTACTGAATAGATATAACGTTTGCTTGATGTATAATAAACATTTATTACATATTGGTGATAAAACTTTATTCTGGGGCCCAGTTTTTTCCACATGGCTGACTAGATTTTACCTAGGGATAGTTTTTTTTAAGGCCCTCTCACTGTGAGTACAGGCTGGGAGGGGCCTATTTTCGGCCTAAATTGTGCATTCGTTTTTGCAGTTTGAGACATCCAGCTTCCCTGAAGGAGTCCCCTGAACATTTAGGACCTCTCTAAAGGGTTTTTGTGCCTTCCAAAGTCGTCGTATGGGCAGGTAGGGCCACAGTAGAGCTGTGGCAGTTTGGTGTGACTGTTTAAAAACGTTTATCGTTTTTTTGATCCGGTTTTGAAACTAAGGGGTCAATCATCCATTTGCAAGTGGGTGCAATGCTCTTTTAGCCTATTATACACACTGTAAAAATTTCGTAAGATTTACTGCTTTTTTCACTGTTTTGCAGTTTCTGTGATAGTTTTTTTCTCTTAAAGGCACAATACCGTTTTTATTTTTTGCTTGTTCACTGTTATTAAAGTGTTTTCCAAGCTTGCTGGTCTCATTACTAGTCTGTTTAAACATGTCTGACATAGAGGAAACTCATTGTTGATTATGTTTAGAAGCCACTGTGGAACCCCCTCTTAGAATGTGTACCAAATGCACTGATTTTACTATAGATTACAAAGACCATATTCTGGCTTTAAAAAATTTATCACCAAAAGAAATTGACAAGGAGGAAGTTATGCCGTCTAACTCTCCCCACGTGTCAGATCCTATAAATCCCGCTCAGGGGACGCCTAGTAAATCTAGCGTGCCCATTGCGTATACCTTGCAAGACATGGCGGCAGTTATGAATCATACCCTTACAGAGGTATTATCTAAACTGCCAGGATTGCAAGGAAAGCGAGACAGCTCTGGGACTAGAATAAATACAGAGCTCTCTGACGCTTTAGTAGCTATGTCTGATACACCCTCACATTATACTGAAGCTGAAGCAATGGAGCTTCAATCTGTGGGTGAATTTTCTGTTTCAGGGAAGATACTTCAATCTGATTCTGATATGTCTACATTTAAATTTAAGCTTGAACACCTCCGCGTATTGCTCAGGGAGGTTTTAGCAACTCTGGACGACTGTGACACTATTGTAGTCCCAGAGAAATTATGTAGATTGGATAAATACTATGCAGTACCTACTTACACTGATGTTTTTCCAATCCCTAAAAGGTTTTCTGAAATTATTACTAAGGAATGGGATAGACCAGGTGTACCGTTCTCTCCCCCTCCTGTTTTTAAAAAGATGTTTCCTATAGACGCCGCTACACGGGACTTATGGCAGACGGTCCCTAAGGTGGAGGGAGCAGTTTCTACTCTAGCTAAGCGTACCACTATCCCTGTCGAGGACAGTTGTGCTTTTCTAGATCCAATGGATAAAAAATTAGAGGGTTACCTTAAGAAAATTTTTATTCAACAAGGTTTTATTCTCCAGCCTCTTGCATGCATTGCCCCAGTCACTGCTGCTGCGGCTTTCTGGTTTGAGTCCCTAGAGGAGGCTCTACAGGTTGAAACCCCGTTGGAAGATATTATTGACAAGCTTAGGGCCCTTAAGCTAGCCAATTCATTTGTTTCTGATGCCGTTGTTCATTTAACCAAGCTAACGGCTAAAAATTCAGGTTTTGCTATTCAGGCGCGCAAGGCGCTATGGCTTAAATCCTGGTCAGCTGACGTGACTTCAAAGTCTAAACTTCTCAACATTCCCTTCAAAGGACAGACCCTATTCGGGCCTGGACTGAAGGAGATCATTTCTGACATCACTTCAACTTCCTCTAACACAAAACAAGAGGGAACTTTTGCCCAGTCTAAGCCGGTCTGGAGACCTAACCAGGCTTGGAACAAGGGGAAACAGGCCAAAAAGCCTGCTGCTGCCTCTAAGACAGCATGAAGGAGCAGCCCCCGATCCGGAAACGGATCTAGTAGGGGGCAGACTCTCTCTCTTCGCCCAGGCTTGGGCAAGAGATGTCCAGGATCCCTGGGCATTGGAAATTGTCCACGGGTTATCTTCTGGAATTCAAAACCTCTCCCCCAAAAGGGAGATTTCATCTCTCACTTTTATCTGCAAACCAGATAAAAAGAGAGGCATTCTTACATTGTGTTCAAGACCTTCTAATTATGGGAGTGATCCACCCAGTTCCGCAGGAGGAACAGGGTCAGGGCTTCTATTCAAATCTGTTTGTAGTTCCCAAGAAAGAGGGAACATTCAGACCAATCTTAGATCTCAAGATCTTAAACAAATTTCTCAGAGTTCCATCCTTCAAGATGGAGACTATTCGAACCATCCTTCCTATGATCCAGGAGGGTCAATATATGACTACCATAGACCTAAAGGATGCTTATCTTCACATCCCGATACACAAAGATCATCGTTTTCTCAGGTTTGCCTTTCTAGACAGGCACTACCAGTTTGTGGCTCTTCCCTTCGGGTTGGCCACGGCACCTAGAATCTTTACAAAGGTTCTAGGGTCCCTTCTAGGGGTCCTAAGGCCGCAGGGTATAGCAGTAGCCCCTTACTTAGACGACATTCTGATACAGGTGTCGAATTTTCAATTTTCCAGGTCCCACATGGACATTGTTCTGGCATTTCTGAGGTCGCATGGGTGGAAGGTGAACGAAGAAAAGAGCTCTCTATCACCTCTAACAAAAGTTTCATTCCTAGGGACTCTGATAGATTCGGTAGAAATGAAGATTTACCTAACGAAGGCCAGATTGTCAAAACTTCTAGACTCTTGCCGTTGTTCTTTATTCCACTTCTCGTCCTTCAGTGGCTCAGTGTATGGAAGTAATCGGTTTAATGGTAGCGGCAATGGACATAGTACCGTTTGGCCGCCTACATCTCAGACCGCTGCAACTTTGCATGCTCAGTCAGTGGAATGGGGATTACACAGATTTGTCCCCTCTACTAAATCCCTGGATCAAGAAACCAGGGATTCTCTTCTCTGGTAACTATCTCGGGTCCATCTGTCCAAGGGGATGAGCTTCCGCAGGCCAGATTTGACTATAGTAACGACAGATGCCAGCCTTCTGGGCTGGGGTGCAGTCTAGAACTCCCTGAAGGCTCAGGGCTCGTGGACTCAGGAGGAGGCTCTCCTTCCAATAAACATTCTGGAATTAAGAGCGATATTCAATGCTCTTCAGGCTTGGCCTCAGCTAGCTGCGGTCAGGTTCATCAGATTTCAGTCGGACAACATCACGACTGTAGCCTATATCAACCATCAGGGGGGAACAAGGAGCCCCCTGGCAATGTTGGAGGTTTCAAAGATAATTCTATGGGCAGAGGTTCACTCTTGCCATCTCTCAGCTTTCCATATCCCAGGAGTAGAGAACTGGGAGGCGGATTTTCTAAGTCGGCAGACTTTTCATCCGGGGGAGTGGGAGCTCCATCCGGAGGTATTTGCCCAGCTGATTCAACTATGGGGCAAACCAGAACTGGATCTCATGGCGTCTCGTCAGAACGCCAAATTTCCTTGTTACGGGTCCAGTTCAAGGGATCCCCAGGCAGCGCTGATAGATGCTCTAGCAGCACCCTGGTCCTTCAGCCTGGCTTATGTGTTTCCACCATTTCCTTTGCTCCCTCGGCTGATTGCCAAGATCAAACAGGAGAGAGCTTCAGTGATTTTGATAGCTCCTGCGTGGCCACGCAGGACTTGGTACGCAGATCTGGTGGACATGTCATCCTTTCCACCATGGACTCTGCCGCTGAGGCAGGACCTTCTACTTCAAGGTCCCTTCAAACATCCAAATCTAATTTCTCTGCGTCTGACTGCTTGGAGATTGAACGCTTGATTTTATCAAAGCGTGGTTTTTCCGAGTCGGTCGTTGATACCTTAATTCAGGCTCGAAAGCCTGTCACCAGGAAAATCTATCATAAGATATGGTGTAAATATCTTCATTGGTGTGAATCAAAGGGTTACTCATGGAGTAAAGTCAGGATTCCCAGGATATTGTCTTTTCTCCAAGAAGGATTGGAGAAAGGATTGTCAGCTAGTTCCTTAAAGAGACAGATTTCTGCTCTGTCTATTCTTTTGCACAAGCGTCTGGCGGAAGTTCCAGACGTTCAGGCGTTTTGTCAGGCTTTAGTTAGAATCAAGCCTGTGTTTAAACCTGTTGCTCCGCCATGGAGTTTAAATTTAGTTCTTAAAGTTCTTCAAGGGGTTCCGTTTGAACCTCTGCATTCCATAGATATCAAGCTTTTATCTTGGAAAGTTCTGTTCTTGGTAGCTATCTCTTCGGCTCGAAGAGTTTCAGAGTTATCTGCCTTACAGTGTGATTCCCCTTATCTGATCTTCCATGCAGATAAGGTAGTGTTGCGTACCAAACCTGGGTTTCTTCCTAAGGTGGTATCTAATAAGAATATCAATCAGGAGATTGTTGTTCCGTCATTGTGTCCTAATCCTTCTTCAAAGAAGGAACGTCTATTACACAATCTTGACGTGGTTCGTGCTTTAAAGTTTTATTTACAAGCTACTAAAGATTTTCGTCAAACATCTGCATTGTTTGTTGTCTACTCTGGACAGAGGAAAGGCCAAAAGGCTTCTGCAACTTCTTTCCTTTTGGTTAAGAAGTATAATCCGCTTAGCTTATGAGACTGCTGGCCAGCAGCCTCCTGTAAGAATTACAGCTCATTCCACTAGAGCAGTGGCTTCCACATGGGCTTTTAAAAATGAGGCTTCTGTTGAACAGATTTGTAAGGCGGCGACTTGGTCTTCGCTTCATACTTTTTCTAAATTCTACAAATTTTATACTTTTGCTTCTTCGGAGGCTATTTTTGGGAGAAAGGTCTTACAGGCAGTGGTGCCTTCCGTTTAAGTTCCTGCCTTGTCCCTCCCTTCATCCGTGTCCTATAGCTTTGGTATTGGTATCCCACAAGTAATGGATGAATCCGTGGACTGGATACACCTTACAAGAGAAAACAAAATTTATGCTTACCTGATAAATTTATTTCTCTTGTGGTGTATCCAGTCCACGGCCCGCCCTTTCATTTTAAGGCAGGTGTTTTTAAAATTTTTAAACTACAGTCACCACTGCACCCTATAGTTTCTCCTTTCTCTTGCTTGTCTTCGGTCGAATGACTGGGAGGTGGCAGTTAGGGGAGGAGCTATATAGACAGCTCTGCTGTGGGTGATCCTCTTGCAGCTTCCTGTTGGGAAGGAGAATATCCCACAAGTAATGGATGAATCCGTGGACTGGATACACCTCAAGAGAAATAAATTTATCAGGTAAGCATAAATTTTGTTTTTTTCATGTTTGACTCATGCTATTATGTGTAAGCAGGAATCTCAGGACTTCCAAGATAAATTCAATCATTTCTTCAGGAAAGTCACTTTTTAGCTGAAGATGGTATTTTACTGCCTCAATGCCCAACTCGTGGGGAATACAAGAATAAAGTGAGGACACATCTATAGTTAACCAGCTAAAAGATGAATCTCAAAGCTGCTTGTCCATCTTATTTATTACATGGGTAGTATCTTTTACGTAGCTGGGGATTGTTTGAACAAAAGGTTGGAGTATGTTGTCCAACCACTCACCAAGATGTTCACTCATACCCCCAACTCCTGATACAATTGGACGTCCCTGCGGGCACTCCATATTTTTATGAATTTTAGGTACCAGCCTAAAATTTGCTGTTACAGGCTGTTCAACATATAAATAATCACAAATTTTCTTATCCAGTATACCTAAATGTTTGCCCCAATCTAATAAATTTTTTAAATCCGATTGAAAGCTATATAATGGATTTTTTGGAAGTTTTCTGTAAGTTGTTAAGTCTTCAAGCTGTCTTTTTGCTTCCTGATAATAGTTTGTAGTATTCTGGATCACTATCGATCATCCTTTATCAGCTGGGGTAATTGTAATGTTTTTATTGTTTTCAAGAGAATATAGAGCTTCCTTTTGTTTATGTGTAATTTTGGATTTTTGTTTAAATTTATGTTTGTGGTCGACAGATCAATACTACAGACATATGTGTGCATATATATTTATATGTGTGTATATATATATATATATATATATATATATATATATATATATATATACACTGCTCAAAAAAATAAAGGGAACACTTGAACAACACAATGTAACTCCAAGTCAATCACACTTTCTGTGAAATCAAACTGTCCATGTAGGAAGCAACATTGAGTGACAATCAATTTCACATGCTGTTGTGCAAATGGTATAGACAAAAGGTGGAAATTATAGGCAATTAACAAGACACCCCCAGTAAAGGAGTGGTTCTGCAGGTGGTGACCACAGACCACTTCTCAGTTCCTATGCTTTCTGGCTGATATTTTGGTCACTTTTGAATGCTGGCGGTGCTTTCACTCTATTGGTAGCATGAGACGGAGTCTACAACCCACACAAGTGGCTCAGGTAGTGCAGCTCATCCAGGATGGCACATCAATGCGAGCTGTGGCAAGGAGGATTGCTGTGTCTGTCAGCGTAGTGTCCAGAGCATGGAGGCGCTACCAGGAGACAGGCCAGTACATCAGGAGAAGTGGAGGAGGCCGTAAGAGGGCAACAACCCAGCAGCAGGACTGCTACCTCCGCCTTTGTGCAAGGAGGAACAGGAGGAGCACTGCCAGAGCCCTGCAAAATTACATCCATCAGGTCACAAATGTGCATGTGTCTGCTCAAATGGTCAGAAACAGACTCCATGAGGGTGGTATGAGGGCCGACGTCCACAGGTGGGGGTTGTGCTTACAGCCAAACACCGTGCAGGACGTTTGGCATTTGCCAGAGAACACCAAGATTGGCAAATTCGCCACTGGCGCCCTGTGTTAACACTGAGCACATGTGACAGACGTGACAGAGTCTGCAGACGCCGTGGAGAACGTTCTGCTGCCTGCAGCATCCTCCAGCATGACCGGTTTGGCAGTGGGTCAGTAATGGTGTGAGGTGGCATTTCTTTGGGGGGCCGCACACCTCGCCAGAGGTAGCCTGACTGCCATTAGGTACAGAGATGAGATCCAAACTGTATTGGCACATTTAACAGGGGTGTGTAGACTTTTTATATCCACTGTATGTGTGTGTATATATATATATATATATATATATATATATATATATATATATATATACAGTGCATATAAAAAGTCTACACACCCCTGTTAAAATGTCGGGTTTCTGTGATGTAAAAAAATGAGACAAAGATAAATAATTTCAGAACTTTTTCCACCTTTTAATGTGACCTATAAACTGTACAACTTGATTGAAAAACAAACTTCTAGGTGGAGGGAAGTAAAAATTAAAAAACTAAAATAATATGGTTGCATAAGTGTGCATACCCTCTTATAACTGGGGATGTAGCTGTGTTTAGAATTGAGCAATCACATGCAAAATCATGTTAAATAGGAGTCAGTACACACCTGCCACCATTTAAAATGCCTCTGATTAACCCCAAATAAAGTTCAGCTGTTTTAGTAGGTCTTTCCCGACATGTTCTTAGTCGCAACCTACAGCAAAAGCCATGGTTCGCAGAGAGCTTCCAAAGCATCAAAGGGATCTCATTGTTAAAAGGCACCATTTAAGGAGCTGCAGGAATATCTGGCAAGTACTAGCTGTGTGGTGCATGTGACAACAATCGCCCGTATTCTTCATATGTCTGGGCTATGGGGTAGAATGGCAAGATGGAAGCCTTTGCTTACGAAAACAAACATCCAAGCCCAGCTAAATTTTGCAAAAACACATCTGAAGTCTCCCAAAAGCATGTCGCAAAAGGTGTTCTGGTTTGATGAAACCAAGATTAAACTTTTTGGCCATAATTCCAAAAGATATGTTTGGCGCAAAAACAACACTGCATATAACCAAAAGAACACCGTACCCACAGTGAAGAATTTTGGTGGCAGCATCATGCTTTGGGTCTGTTTTTCTGCAGCTGGAACTGGGGCCTTAGTCAAGGTAGAGGGAATTATGAACAGTTCCAAATACCAGACAATGTTGGCACAAAACCTTCAGGCTTCTGCTAGAAAGCTGAAAATGAAGAGGAACTTTATCTTTCAGCATAACGCCCCAAAGCATACATCCAAATCAACAAAGGAATGGCTTCACCAGAAGAAGATTAAAGTTTTGGAATGGCCAAGTCAGAGCCCAGACCTGAATCCAATCAAAAATCTGTGGGGTGATCTTAAGTGGGCTGTGCACAAGAGATGCCCTCACAATCTAACAGATTTGGAGTGTTTTTACCAAGAAGAGTGGCAAATCTTGCCAAGTTAAGATGTTCCATGCTGAAAAACTCATACCCAAAAAGACTGAGTGCTGTAATAAAATCAAAGGGTGCTTCAACAAAGTATTAGTTTAAGGGTGTGCACACTTATGTAGCCATATTATTTTAGTTTTTTATTTCTACTTCCCTCCACCTAAAAGATTTTAGTTTGTTTTGCAATTGAGTTGTACAGTTAGTACAGTTGTACATCAATATATAAATCATCGAGTGGTTGCTCGGATCAAGCAGGAGGGAATACCAACTATTCTGATAGGTCCTGCATGACCAGTGAATAGTGAATGTTGTCTGCTCCTCCTTGGCGGTTGCCTCATTGTCAGGACCTGCTAACTCATGGTCCATTCTACACTCTGAGGCTGACTGCCTGCAGATTGAACGGTTGATCTTTGCTCAGAGAAGCTTTCATCCTTTTATTCAGGCTCGTAAGCCTGTCACCAGACGCATCTACTACAAGGTCTGGAGGACTTATCTTCACTAGTGTTACCAGCTTGGTTTTTCTTGGCGCAGAGTGAAAAATCACTGTATTTACAGTTTCTCCAGGGTCTGGAGAAGGGCCTGCCAGCCAGTTCTATTAAGGGTCAGATCTCTGCCCTTTATGTTCTGTTTCATAAGATGTTGGCTCGTTTGCCAAACATTCAGGAGTTTGTTCAGGCTCTGGCCAGAAATAGCCCGGTTTTCAAACCTGTTGCTTCAGGCTCCACAGAGCCTCTGCATGATGTTATTAAGTTACTCACTTGGAAAGTTGTTTTCTTGTTCTCTATATAAAGCAGTGTTGCGGACAAAAATAGGTTTCCTTCCTAAGTTAGTCAATACTCACAACATTAACCAGGAGATTGTGGTGCCTTTGCTTTGTCCCAATCCGTCTTCCTCCAAGGAGAGATTGTTAAATAATTTGGATGGGGTCAGAGCGTTGAATTTCTACCATCATGCTACTAAGGAGTTCCTCCTTATTTATCCTGAATACTGGTAAGTGCAAGGGGCAGAAGGCCTCAGCTGTCTCTTTCCTTCTGGTTGTGAAGTCTGATTCGCATGACTTAAAAGTATGCAGGTCAGGAGCCCCCTTCACAAATCACTGCACTTTCTTCTCGTGCGGTATCTACTTCTTGGGCCTTCAAAAATGAGGCCTCAGTTGAATAGATTTGCAAGGCTGCAACTTGGTCTTCATTGCACACTGTCACAAAGTTCTATAGATTTGATGTTTTTGCCTTAGCAGAGGCATCTTTTGGGAGAAGGGTTCTACAAGTGGTGGTCCCTAGTGATTAGGACTGCCTTTCCTATTTTTCCCTCCCGAGCTAAATCTAGATAGGCTCATATGCTAATACCCAAGCCCTTGAAGCCGCCTCTTATCTCAGGGCATTGACAGTTTTTCACAGCTAGAGGGCGTTCATGTGTATCATATAGATAGCCTTATGCTCATGCATGTGGAGTTAGTTAGGAGTCAGCACTGATTGGCTAAAAGGCAAGTCTGTCAAAATAACTCAAATAAGGGGGCAATCTGCAGAGGCTTAGATAAAAGGTATTCACAGAGGTAAAAAGTATATTATTATAACGGTGTTGGCTGGTTGAATTTTGACAGGTTGTTACAGGTCTAGTTCATTTCGGCTATAAAGATAACATTGTGATCATTTCCGTGGAGTTATTTGTCAGCACTAGTTCAGGTTAGTAAATTTCAAAACTCTTTCCAAACTGCAGTAAAGTAATTTCACCATTGTATTGACAAGATTATTAATGTTATGTAAAACTGAATATAAGGATTAAATTAGAAAAGGGGGAAAAAAGTGAAATCAGAGCAAATAAATTTGATAAATGTGAATAAAAATGAAAAAATTATAAGTTTGACTAAAATCGCATTTAAAGGAATACAAATCGCAAATTGTGTAACAAGGAATTTTTATTTCTAAAAAACAAGTTCTTAATCTTAGTCATCCTACATTGAAAACCTTCATCTTGGTTTACAAGCCCCTGGTGTTTGAGTTTGCATCCAAAAACACAAAAATGATTTTTATTTATTTTTCTCTTAGGAAGAAAATGACAAACCATTTCAGATTGTGGAGCTTCGAATCTTCTCTAATTGGGGTCATGCAGATTATACATGTCTGTATCGCTTTCGAGCACATGGAACACCAGTGAAATGAAAAATAGAGCCTCACTAAATTTTCTTTAAACTTTATTTTGTCAATACTATAACCCTGGAACACTGGAATATATCTGAAACCTGCTATGGGGCATTGTTTGGAGCAGAATCAATATTTCAAACTTTGAGAAGAAAAAAAAAAAGAAAATGATCTAAAATCCACCAAACTTTTGAATGCACTTCTTTGCCAGTATGCTTTATATATTTTTTTATCAGAGCTCCATAACATGCTGCATGCCGACTGCTCTGAATCGAAAGGCCAGTTAGTGAGAACCTGATGCAAGAAGCACATTAGTTTTATCTAGTACATAGTCCAGTACACATTTTCCATGTAAGCGTGTGGTCGTTGATCTGCTGGACATGCTTTTCTGCAAAATGTTTTCCTGACTTAAAGTGAAGGTAAAGTTAACATGTCAATCTATTATAGCATTAGTTTAAAAACAATATCACTTTCATTCATAATTTTTTAGATATATTAGTATAAATTAAGTTATCACCTTAATAAATCGATTCTGAAAGGTCCACAAATTCAGCCCGTATATGTATTTTTTTTTTTCTCAAACGATCACGTTTTTTGCTAATCCAATTGAAATTCTGGCCGTTAGGCGGCCGTCACTCTACGTCATTCGCCTCCTTGCTCATCTGCGCATGCGCTATTCTTTTCCCTTCACATTGGAATACACGCGCGCTCCCGTTTTGCGCATGCGTATTCATTACATGTAGTAATTCTGACAGCTCCGTACACATCTGCAGCCCAGACATGCTATCAGATACTGTGCAGTGAGAAGCAGGGACCGAGCTGCCTCTTCTGATACCAGCAGCACTGGGCTAAATACAATGGGAAGTAATCTCACAGCAGGCAACATACCCCTCACTTCTTAATCGCCTCCACATGCAAACACTGCACAAACTCACTGCTTCACTGGAAGCATCAGCAAGATCGTAAATCATTATCCCAGGGTCCTGACAGTGCAGGGACACCAAGACCCACATAACCGGTGATTAGCATACATATTGCCGATTAGCGCATGCGCAGTTAAAAGGAGCATCGTGAACGCGCTTTTGAGAGTCACAGACCAAACAAGCAGGAAATAGGGTTTGGGAGGAGTCAGCATCAAAACGGTAGGGAATTATATATATATTTATTTTGCAAACTATCAAAGTAATAGAGAAAAAAACTTGGCGACTAGCTTCTAGTAATATTAAGAGATGCATTGATGTCTTCCAAATGTAAAAACTTTACCTTCACTTTAAGAATTAGCTGCCTTAAATTATTTACTGTCTCTGTTGCCAGATTGCTTATATTAAAAAAAACTACCAAGTTTTTGGGAAGTTTGGACTGCAACCCCCAATAGAGCATTGCAATACAAACGTTCAAGCCTGTATTCCAATGCCAATGTATATAATTATTTTTTTAATGTATAAGGTGACCTGGTACAAATAATGGTCTTATAATACTTTACTTTTGTATTTTTGGGGAATGGACAAATAAAATTGGATCATACCAATGTACAATAAATGTGTGTGGGGGGTTAACACTAATTTCTCATAAAATGTTTGTCCTGCTTAGATCTAAAACTTAAACAAATTTTTACTTATGTGGAAATATTTAATTTCGCATACTAACCAAAACTGTTATTTTCGTATGTATGTGTATATATATATATATATATATATATATATATCAGGTTTTATAGAAATAGAGCTCCTGTTTACAAAATGATTTCTGCTCCCTTTGGCTGCTATTCATATTGCCCCAATTTCAATTACAGATTCCACTGACTGGCTTTTTGAATAGAGTATGTAAACTGCGCAATAGTGTCTAACCTAAAAATAAGAGACTATTCATATATGCTAAACTGTATGGATATAGTATATTATATACTCACACTCTAACAAAAAATTAAGGGATGTGGCATAATGGACATTGGATCTCAATTATTTCTTTAAAGCACTAATTTATTTTTTAAAATGCAAAATAGGAATTTGTGCAATGTATTTTTGTAAAAAAAAAAAAGCTTTTTATGCTGTTTTTCAGTGAGTTTTCTTTGCTTGCTCTATATTGAAATGTTAAATAAAAATAATAAAGTTTAATTTGAGTGCATGTAATATCTGAAACCTGAAATAAACTATATATTTCCTTTTCTGTAAATTTGTATTTAATTAAGCCATTGCAACAAATATGTTGTGCAGTACTTTCTTTATCATACCTCACAACGTAAATATACACGTCTCAACTGTTCCGTTACAGCGGAGAGCTGGAGTTCCTGAGTTTATGGCATCTTTCTTTATATGGAACCGTTGCATGATCAGTACTCCATATGAACGCAAATTCCAGATCATTAAATCTGGGGGGAGGGAGTGGGATGGCCCTACACTGCAGAAACCCCCTTAGCATGTAAGCCTATGAGCCCAGCTGTTTGTAGATCACCTTCATAAGAGCTGACTAAAACAGTGCAACTCTCGGCAGGGCCCTCTACCCATCTGATTCCTATAAAGGTTTCCTTGTATACCACGCCTATATTTATTTATAGTGCTGCAAAATCTGTTGGCTCTCTACAAATAACTAATCCTAAAAAATAAAGGGATGGGGAGCTACACTGCAGAAAAAAGGGGTAAACTAAACTACAAAAATGTTTTAAATAGTTTTAAAGGGAATGACAGCTGCCAGTACTTAAGATGGCGGCACTAGTTTGAGGGAGGAGGGTTAGAGAGATGTTAGGGAGGGATCAGGGAAGTTGGAGGGTAAGAGTGGATCCTACACTGGAGAAAATATAAAAAAAAAATAAAAAAAAAATAGCCTTAAATCTTCATATTGGCAGACTATCTGCCAGTACCTAAGATAATATGACCAGTAGGGGTTGAGGGAGGGGGAAGAGAGCTGTTTTGGAGGGATCAGGGGATGAGAAGTGTCAGGTTGGAGAGTAATCTCTACACTGCAGCTAAAATTAACCTTACAAGCTACTTTATTAACCCCTTCACTGCCAGGAATAATAGGTGTGGTGCACAGCTGCAATAGGGGGCATTCTAATTACCAAAAAGCAATGGCAAATCCATGTATATCTGCTATTTCTGAACAAAGGGGATCCCAGAGAAGCTTTTACAATCATTTGTGCCTTGATTGCACAAGTGGTATGTAAATAATTTCGGTGAGAAGACTAAACTTTGTGAGAAAGTTGACAATTTTTTATATGATCGCATTTGGTGGTGAAATTATGGCATGAAATATACCAAAATGGGCCTAGGTTTCTCTACTTTAAAAAAAAAATTGTATAGTTTTGACAGGTATTTTTTTTTTTTTTTTTAAAAAGGCTTCTATGTCTTTAAATGGAGTAATTAAAATGCAAAAAAAATCTGGTATTTTAGGCAAGTTCTTTTCTGAAAGTCCCGGTAGTGAAGGGTTTAAAATTCGTTTTGGAAACTGTCGAATCCGAATATTCTCCCATGCCTACCTTTAAAGCAACATAAAAGTAAAAACTAAACTTACATGGTTCAGACAGAGCAGCCTCCCTTTATGAATCTACAATATACTCCTGTTCCATAACCTTTGCTGATAAGTTTCAGTACTTGTTTAGCTGTCTGCTGCTAGTACACTAGTGTCTATTGTAATGTAATATGGGTAGACTTGATGGGCCTTTTTGGTTCTTATCTACCGTCAAATTCTATGTTTCTATTGGTAAGTATCTTTATTTCATGTAATTGGCAAGAGTCCATGAGCTAGTGACATATGGGATATACAATCCTAACAGGAGGGGCAAAGTTTTTCCAAAACCTCAAAATGCCTATAAATACACCCCTCACCACACCCACAATTCAGTTTTACAAACTTTGCCTCCTATGAAGGTGGTGAAGTAAGTTTGTGGTAAGATTTCTACGTTGATATGCGCTTCTCAGCATTTTGAAGCCCAGTTCCTCTGAGTACAGTGAATGTCAGAGGGATGTGAAGGGAGTATCACCTATTGAATGCAATGGTTTTCCTCACAGGGATCTATTTCATAGGTTCTCTGTTATCGGTCATAGAGATTCATCTCCTACCTCCCTTTTCAGATCGACGATAAAATTTCATGTTCCATTACCTCTACTGATAACTGTTTCAGTACTGGTTTGGCTATCTGCTATATGTGAATGGGTGTCTTCAGGTAAGTATGTTTTCATTACTTAAGATACTCTCAGCTATGGTTTGGCACTTTACATATATTTAGAACTTTATATAAATACATATTGTACTTACATTTGCCATGATTCAGGTTTCAGTATATTTCCTTTTGCAGACTGTCAGTTTCTTATCTGGGAAATGCATTTTTTAGAAATTTTTCTTACCTGGGGTGTAGTCTTTTTTCAATTGACTCTCATTTTTCAAATTCGCGGGCAGAATTAGGCTCGCGAGGGCGCAAAATGCTAAAGTTTATTGCGTCATTCTTGGCGTGAGATTTTTTGGCGTGAAGTTACGTAAGTTGATACAAATTAGTCATTTCTGGCGTCTTAGTTGACGGCGGGTCCTTTCACAAGGTTGCGTCATCTATGACGCGAGTGTGTCGTTTCCGGACGTTTTTGGCGCCAAAAAAATATTTTTCTGTTTGTTGTGCGTCATACTTGGCGCCAAATATTTTCGTTATTTTAGACCCCATTCCGATTTGCCTCTTGCCTTTTTCTATGCCAGAGGGCTATTCTGTTTGCATTTTTTCCTATTCCTGAAACTGCCATATAAGGAAATTGATAATTTTGCTTTATATGTTGTTTTTTTCTCTTACATTTGCAAGATGTCTCAATCTGATCCTGTCTCAGAATTCACTGTTGGATCCCTGCTGCCTGATAACAGTTCTACCAAAGCTAAGTGCATTTGTCGTAAACTTGTGGTGATTATACCTCAGCTGTGGTTTGTAATAGTTGTCATGATAAACTTTTACATGCAGAAAATGTATCCATCAGTGGTAGTTCATTACCTGTTGTTGTTCCCTCAACATCTAATGCACAAGATATACCTGTAAATTTAAAATAATTTATTTCTCAATCCATTCAGAAGGTTTTGTCTGCCATTCCACCTTCTAATAAACGTAAAAGGTCTTAAAACTTCTCATAAGGTTGATGAAATTACATACTGAATTATCCTTCTCTGATGAGGATCTATCTGATTCAGAAGATCCTGCCTCAGATATTGACACTGATACATCCTCTTATTTATTTAAATTGGAGTATATTCGTTCTTTGTTAAAAGAAGTGTTGATTACATTGGATATGAAGAAAACTAGTCCTCTTGATATTAAAACTAGTAAACGTTTAAATTCTGTTTATAAACCTCCTGTGGTTATTCCAGAGGTTTTTCCAGTTCCTGATGCTATTTCGGATATGATTTCTAAGGAATGGAATAAGCATGGTACTTTTATTTCTTCTTCAAGGTTTAAAAAATTGTATCCTTTGCCAGCAGTTAGATTGGAGTTTTGGGAAAAGATCCCCAAAGTTGATGGGGCTATCTCTACTCTTGCTAAACGTACTATTATTCCTACGGAAGATAGTACTTCTTTTAAAGATCCTTTAGATAGGAAACTTGAATCTTATCTAAGGAAAGCTTATTTATATTCAGGTCATCTTCTTAGGCCTGCAATTTCTTTGGCTGATGTTGCAGCTGCTTCAACTTTTTGGTTGGATACTTTAGCGCAACAAGTATCGGATCATGATTTTTCTAGCATTGTTAAGTTGATTCAACATGCTAATAATTTCATTTGTGATGCCATTTTTGATATTATCAAAATTGATGTTAAATCTGTGTCTTTAGCTATTTTAGCTAGAAGAGCTTTGTGGCTCAAATCTTGGAATGCTGATATGACTTCTAAATCTAGATTGCTATCTCTTTCTTTCCAAGGTAATAAATTATTTGGTTCTCAGTTGGATTCAATAATTTCAACTGTTACTGGGGGGAAGGGAGTTTTTTTTGCCTCAGGATAAAAAACCTAAGGGTAAATCTAAAGCTTTTAACCGTTTTCGTTCCTTTCGACAAAATAAGGAACTGAAACCTAATCCTTCCCCCAAGGAATCTGCTTCCAATTGGAAGCCTTCAAATTGGAATAAATTCAAGCCATTTAAGAGATCAAAACCAGCCCCCAAGTCCTCATGAAGGTGCAGCCCTCATTCCAGCTCAGCAGGTAGGGGGCAGATTAAAATTTTTCAAAGATGTTTGGATCAATTCGGTCCAAAATCATTGGATTCAGAGTATTGTCTCTCAGGGGTACAGAATAGGATTCAGAGTAAGACCGCCTGTGAGATTTTTTTTCTCTCACACATTCCTGTATACCCAGTAAAGGCTCAGGCTTTTCTGAAGTGTTTCAGACCTGGAGTTGTCAGGGGTAATCATCCCAGTTCCGTTTCAGGAACAGGGTCTGGGGTTTTATTCAAATCTATTCATTGTCCCAAAGAAAGAAAATTCATTCAGACCAGTTTTCGATCTAAAGATTTTGAATCGATATGTAAGAGTACCAACTTTCAAAATGGTGACTATAAGGACTATTCTGCCTTTTGTTCAGCAAGGGCATTATATGTCCACAATAGACTTACAGGATGCATATCTTCATATTCCGATTCATCCAGATAACTATCAGTTCCTGAGATTCTCTTTTCTAGACAAGCATTACCAATTTGTTGCTCTTCCTTTTGGCCTAGCGACAGCTCCAAGAATCTTTTCAAAGGTTCTCTGTGCCCTACTCTCTGTAATCAAAGAGCGGGGTATTGCGGTATTTCCTTATTTGGATGATATCTTGGTACTCGCTCAGTCTTTACGTTCTGCAGAATCTCACACAAATGTTGTTTCTTCGAAGACATGGTTGGACGATCAATTTACCAAAAAGTTATTTGATTCCTCAGTCAAGGGTAACCTTTTTAGGTTTCCAGATAGATTCAGTGTCCATTACTTTGTCTCTAACAGACAAGAGACGTTTTAAATTGGTTGCAGCCTGTCGGAACCTTCAGTCTCAGTCATTCCCTCCAGTAGCTATGTGCATGGAAGTTTTAGGTCTCATGCCTGCAGCATCGGACGCGATCCCCTTTGCACGTTTTAATATGAGACCTCTCCAGCTTTGTATGCTGAACCAATGGTGCAGGGATTATACAAGGATATCACAATTAATATCCTTAAATCCCAATGTTCGACTTTCTCTGACTTGGTGGTTAGATCACCATCGTATTATTCTAGGGGCCTCTTTCGTTCGTCCAACCTGGACTGCGATCACAACAGATGCAAGTCTTTCAGGTTGGGGAGCTGTTTGGGGATCTCTGACAGCACAAGGAGTTTGGAAATCTCAAGAGGCGAGATTACCAATCAATATTTTGGAACTCTGTGCGATTCTCAGGGCTCTTAAATGTTTGCCTCTGTTGAAGAGAGAACCGTTCATTTGTTTTCAAAAAGACAATGTCACAACTGTGGCCTATGTCAATCATCAGGTTGGGACTCACAGTCCTCAAGCTATGAAAGAAGTATCTGATACTTGTTTGGGTGGAATCCAGCTCCTGTCTAATCTCATCTAAACAAAAAACTTCCCAGGTACCTGTCCAGGTTCAGGGATCCTCAGGCGGTAGCAGTGGATGCATTGACACTTCCTTGGTGTTATCAACCTGCTTATATTTTCCCGCCTCTAGTTCTTCTTCCAAGAGTGATCTCCAAGATCATCATGGAGCAATCGTTTGTGCTGCTGGTAGCTCCAGCATGGCCTCACAGGTTTTGGTATGCAGATCTTGTTCGGATATCTAGTTGCCAACCTTGGCCACTTCCACTAAGGTCAGACCTATCTCAAGGTCCGTTTTTTTCCATCAGGATCTCAAATCATTACATTTGAAGGCATGGAGATTGAACGCTTAGTGCTTAGTCATAGAGGTTTCTCTGACTCAGTGATTAATACTATGTTGTAGGCTCGTAAATCTGTTTCTAGAAAAATTTATTATCGAGTTTGGAAGACTTACATTTCATGGTGTTCTTCTCATAAATTCTCTTGGCATTCTTTTAGAATTCCTAGAATTTTACAGTTTCTTCAGGATGGTTTAGATAAAGGTTTGTCTGCAAGTTCCCTGAAAGGACAAATCTCTGCTCTTTCTGTTTTATTTCATAGAAAGATTGCTAAACTTCCTGATATTCATTGTTTTGTGCAGGCTTTGGTTCGTATCAAGCCTGTCATTAAATCAATCTCTCCTCCTTGGAGTCTTAATTTAGTTTTGAAGGTTTTACAGGCTCCTCCGTTTGAGCCTATGCATTCTTTGGACATTAAACTACCTTCAAAGTGTTGTTTCTTTTGGCCATCTCTTCTGCTAGAAGAGATTCTGAATTATCCGCGCTCTCTTGTGAATCTCCTTTTCTGATTTTTCATCAGGATAAGGCGGTTTTGCAGACTTCATTTAAATTCTTACCTAAGGTTGTGAATTCTAACAACATTAATAGAGAAATTGATGTCCCTTCCTTATGTCCTAATCCTAAGAATTATTTGGAGACATCCTTACGTTCTTTGGATGTGGTAAGAGCTTTGAAATATTATGTTGAAGCTACTAAAGATTTCAGGAAAACTTCTAGTCTATTTGTGATATTTTCTGCTTCTAGGAAAGGTCAGAAGGCTTCTGCTGTTTCCTTGGCTTCGTGGTTAAAGTTTTTGATTCATCTAGCTTATTTGGAGTCAGGCAAAGCCCTGTCTCAGAGAATTACAGCTCATTCTACTAGATCAGTCTCTACTTTGTGGGCTTTTAAGAATGAAGCTTCAAGTTGATCAGATTTGCAAAGCAGCAACTTGGTCTTCTTTGCATACATTTACCAAATTCTACTATTTTGATGTATTTGATTCTTCGGAAGCAGTTTTTGGTAGAAAAGTTCTTCAGGCAGCTGTTTCAGTTTGATTCTTCTGTTTTTTATTTATTTTTTTTCCTTTCATTTATAAGAATAAACTTATATTTTGGGTTGGGGGTTAATTTTTTAAGCGGAAAATGGCTGTTTCTTTCATGTAATTAGCAAGAGTCCATGAGCTAGTGACGTATGGGATATACATTCCTACCAGGAGGGGCAAAGTTTCCCAAACCTCAAAATGCCTATAAATACACCCCTCACCACACCCACAAATCAGTTTTACAAACTTTGCCTCCTGTGGAGGTGGTGAAGTAAGTTTGTGCTAGATTCTACGTTGATATGCGCTCCGCAGCAGGTTGGAGCCCGGTTTTCCTCTCAGCGTGCAGTGAATGTCAGAGGGATGTGAAGAGAGTATTACCTATTTGAATTCAATGATCTCCTTCTACGGGGTCTATTTCATAGGTTCTCTGTTATCGGTCGTAGAGATTCATCTCTTACCTCCCTTTTCAGATCGACGATATACTCTTATATATACCATTACCTCTACTGATTCTCGTTTCAGTACTGGTTTGGCTTTCTACTACATGTAGATGAGTGTCCTGGGGTAAGTAAGTCTTATTTTTGTGACACTCTAAGCTATGGTTGGGCACTTTATATAAAGTTCTAAATATTTGTGTTTAAACATTTATTTGCCTTGATTCAGGATGTTCAATATTCCTTATTTCAGACAGTCAGTTTCATTATTGGGATAATGCATTTGAATTAAACATTTTTTCTTACCTTAAAAATTGACTTTTTTCCCTGTGGGCTGTTAGGCTCGCAGGGGCTGAAAATGCTTCATTTTATTGCGTCATTCTTGGCGCTGACTTTTTTGGCGCAAAAAAAATTTTTCTTTGTTATTTCCGGCGTCATACTTGTCACCGGAAGTTGCGTCATTTTTGACGTTTTTGCGCCAAAAGTGTCGGCGTTACCGGATGTGGCGTCATTTTTGGCGCTAAAACCATTTAGGCGCCAAATAATGTGGGCGTCTTTTTTGGCGCAAAAAAATATGGGCGTCATTATTGTCTCCACATTATTTAAGTCTCATTGTTTATTTGCTTCTGGTTGCTAGAAGCTTGTTCACTGGCATTTTTTCCCATTCTTGAAACTGTCATTTAAGGGATTTGATCAATTTTACTTTATATGTTGTCTTTTCTATTACATATTGCAAGATGTCTCAGATTGACCCTGAATCAGAAGATACTTCTGGAAAATCGCTGCCTGATGCTGGATCTACCAAGTTAAGTGTATTTGCTGTAAACTTGTGGTAGTTGTTCCTCCAGCTGTTGTTTGTAATGAATGTCATGACAAACTTGTTAATGCAGATAATATTTCCTTTAGTAATGTTACATTACCTGTTGCTGTTCCATCAACATCTAATATTCAGAGTGTTCCTGTTAACATAAGAGATTTTGTTTCTAAATCCATTAAGAAGGCTATGTCTGTTATTCCCCCTTCTAGTAAACATAAAAGGTCTTTTAAAACTTCTCATTTTTCAGATGAATTTTTAAATGAACATCATCATTCTGATTCTGATAATGATTCCTCTGGTTCAGAGGATTCTGTTTCAGAGGTTGATGCTGATAAATCTTCATATTTATTCAAAATGGAATTTATTCGTTCTTTACTTAAGTCTTAATTGCTTTAGAAATAGAGGATTCTGGTCCTCTTGATACTAAATCTAAACATTTAAATAAGGTTTTTAAATCTCCTGTAGTTATTCCAGAAGTTTTTCCTGTCCCTGATGCTATTTCTGAAGTGATTTCCAGGGAATGGAATAATTTGGGTAATTCATTTACTCCTTCTAAACGTTTTAAGCAATTATATCCTGTGCCATCTGACAGATTAGAGTTTTGGGACAAAATCCCTAAGGTTGATGGGGCTATCTCTACTCTTGCTAAATGTACTACTATTCCTACGGCAGATAGTACTTCCTTTAAGGATCCTTTAGATAGGAAAATTGAATCCTTTCTAAGAAAAGCTTACTTATGTTCAGGTAATCTTCTTAGACCTGCTATATCTTTAGCGGATGTTGCTGCAGCCTCAACTTTTTGGTTGGAAGCTTTAGCCCAACAAGTAACGGATCATAATTCTCATAGCATTGTTAATCTTCTTCAACATGCTAATAATTTTATTTGTGATGCCATCTTTGATATCATTAGGGTTGATGTCAGGTATATGTCTCTAGCTATTTTAGCTAGAAGAGCTTTATGGCTTAAAACTTGGAATGCTGATATGTCTTCCAAGTCAACTTTGCTTTCCCTTTCTTTCCAGGGTAATAAATTATTTGGTTCACAGTTGGATTCTATTATTTCAACTGTTACTGGAGGGAAAGGAACTTTTTTACCTCAGGATAAAAATTCTAAAGGTAAATTTAGGTCTGCTAATCGTTTTCGTTCCTTTCGTCACAATAAGGAACAAAAGCCTGATCCTTCCCCTACAGGAGCGGTATCAGTTTGGAAACCATCTCCAGTCTGGAATAAATCCAAGCCTTTTAGAAAGCCAAAGCCAGCTCCCAAGTCAACATGAAGGTGCGGCCCTCATTCCAGCCCAGCTGGTATGGGGCAGATTACGATTTTTCAATGAAATTTGGATCAATTCGATTCATAATCTTTGGATTCAGAACATTGTTTCACAAGGGTGCAGAATAGGCTTCAAGATAAGGCCTCCTGCAAGAAGATTTTTTCTTTCCCGTGTCCCAGTAAATCCAGTGAAGGCTCAAGCATTTCTGAAATGTGTTTCAGATCTAGAGTTGGCTGGAGTAATTATGCCAGTTCCAGTTCTGGAACAGGGGCTGGGGTTTTACTCAAATCTCTTCATTGTACCAAAGAAGGAGAATTCCTTCAGACCAGTTCTGGATTTAAAAATATTGAATCATTATGTAAGGATACCAACATTCAAAATGGTAACTATAAGGACTATTCTGCCTTTTGTTCAGCAAGGGCATTATATGTCCACAATAGATTTACAGGATGCATATCTGCATATTCCGATTCATCCAGATCACTATCAGTTTCTGAGATTCTCTTTCCTAGACAAGCATTACCAGTTTGTGGCTTTGCCGTTTGGCCTAGCAACAGCTCCAAGGATTTTTACAAAGGTTCTCGGTGCCCTGCTATCTGTAATCAGAGAACAGGGTATTGTGGTATTTCCTTATTTGGACGATATCTTGGTACTTGCTCAGTCTTCACTTTTAGCAGAATCTCATACGAATCGACTTGTATTGTTTCTTCGAGAACATGGTTGGAGGATCAATTTACCAAAAAGTTCATTGATTCCTCAGACAAGGGTAACCTTTTTAGGTTTCCAGATAGATTCAGTGTCCATGACTCTGTCTCTGACAGACAAGAGACGTCTAAAATTGGTTTCAGCTTGTCGAAGCCTTCAGTCTCAATCATTCCCTTCGGTAGCCTTATGCATGGAAATTCTAGGTCTTATGACTGCTGCATCGGACGCGATCCCCTTTGCTCGTTTTCACATGCGACCTCTTCAGCTCTGTATGCTGAACCAGTGGTGCAGGGATTATACAAAGATATCTCAATTAATATCTTTAAAACCGGTTGTACGACACTCTCTGACGTGGTGGACAGACCACCATCGTTTAGTTCAGGGGGCTTCTTTTGTTCTTCCGACCTGGACTGTGATTTCAACAGATGCAAGTCTGACAGGTTGGGGAGCTGTTTGGGGGTCTCTGACAGCACAAGGGGTTTGGGAATCTCAGGAGGTGAGATTACCAATCAACATTTTGGAACTCCGTGCAATTTTCAGAGCTCTTCAGTCATGGCCTCTTCTAAAGAAAGAGTCGTTCATTTGTTTTCAGACGGACAATGTCACAACCGTGGCATATGTCAATCATCAAGGAGGGACTCACAGTCCTCTGGCTATGAAAGAAGTATCTCGAATACTGGTATGGGCGGAATCTAGCTCCTGTCTAATTTCTGCGGTTCATATCCCAGGTATAGACAATTGGGAAGCGGATTATCTCAGTCGCCAAACGTTACATCCGGGCGAATGGTCTCTTCACCCAGAGGTATTTCTTCAGATTGTTCAAATGTGGGGACTTCCAGAAATAGATCTGATGGCTTCTCATCTAAACAAGAAACTTCCCAGGTATCTGTCCAGATCCAGGGATCCTCAGGCGGAGGCAGTGGATGCATTGTCACTTCCTTGGAAGTATCATCCTGCCTATATCTTTCCGCCTCTAGTTCTTCTTCCAAGAGTGATTTCCAAGATTCTAAAGGAGTGCTCGTTTGTTCTGCTGGTGGCTCCAGCATGGCCTCACAGGTTTTGGTATGCGGATCTTGTCCGGATGGCCACTTGCCAACCATGGACTCTTCCATTAAGACCAGACCTTCTATCGCAAGGTCCTTTTTTCCATCAGGATCTCAAATCCTTAAATTTGAAGGTATGGAGATTGAACGCTTGATTCTCAGTCATAGAGGTTTCTCTGACTCTGTGATTAATACTATGTTACAGGCTCGTAAATCTGTATCTAGGAAGATATATTATCGAGTCTGGAAGATTTACATTTCTTGGTGTTTTTCTCATTTTTCTTGGCATTCTTTTAGAATTCCTAGAATTTTACAGTTTCTTCAGGATGGTTTGGATAAAGGTTTGTCTGCAAGTTCCTTGAAAGGACAAATCTCTGCTCTTTCTGTTCTTTTCCACAGAAAGATTGCTAGTCTTCCTGATATTCATTGTTTTGTACAAGCTTTGGTTCGTATAAAACCTGTTATTAAGTCAATTTCTCCTCCTTGGAGTTTGAATTTGGTTCTGGGGGCTCTTCAAGCTCCTCCGTTTGAACCTATGCATTCGCTGGACATTAAATTACTTTCTTGGAAAGTTTTGTTTCTTTTGGCCATCTCTTCTGCTAGAAGAGTTTCTGAATTATCTGCTCTTTCTTGTGAGTCTCCTTTTCTGATTTTTCATCAGGATAAGGCGGTGTTGCGAACTTCTTTTAAATTTTTACCTAAGGTTGTGAATTCTAACAACATTAGTAGAGAAATTGTGGTTCCTTCATTGTGTCCTAATCCTAAGAATTCTAAGGAAAGATCGTTGCATTCTTTGGATGTAGTTAGAGCTTTGAAATATTATGTTGAAGCTACTAAAAATTTCCGAAAGACTTCTAGTCTATTTGTTATCTTTTCCGGTTCTAGGAAAGGTCAGAAGGCCTCTGCCATTTCTTTGGCGTCTTGGTTAAAGTCTTTGATTCATCATGCTTATGTCGAGTCGGGTAAAACTCCGCCTCAAAGGATTACAGCTCATTCTACTAGGTCAGTTTCTACTTCCTGGGCGTTTAGGAATGAAGCTTCGGTTGATCAGATTTGCAAAGCAGCAACTTGGTCTTCTTTGCATACTTTTACTAAATTCTACCATTTTGATGTGTTTTCTTCTTCTGAAGCAGTTTTTGGTAGAAAAGTACTTCAGGCAGCTGTTTCAGTTTGATTCTTCTGCTTGTAATTTCAGTTTTTTTCATTATAAGATTTAAACTTTGTTTTGGGTGTGGATTATTTTCAGCGGAATTGGCTGTCTTTATTTTATCCCTCCCTCTCTAGTGACTCTTGCGTGGAAGATCCACATCTTGGGTATTCATTATCCCATACGTCACTAGCTCATGGACTCTTGCTAATTACATGAAAGAAAACATAATTTATGTAAGAACTTACCTGATAAATTCATTTCTTTCATATTAGCAAGAGTCCATGAGGCCCACCCTTTTTGTGGTGGTTATGATTTTTTTGTATAAAGCACAATTATTCCAATTCCTTATTTTTTTTATGCTTTCGCACTTTTTTCTTATCACCCCACTTCTTGGCTATGCGTTAAACTGATTTGTGGGTGTGGTGAGGGGTGTATTTATAGGCATTTTGAGGTTTGGGAAACTTTGCCCCTCCTGGTAGGAATGTATATCCCATACGTCACTAGCTCATGGACTCTTGCTAATATGAAAGAAATGAATTTATCAGGTAAGTTCTTACATAAATTATGTTTTTATTTTTTTCCCTCCCTCTCTAGTGACTTTTGCGTGGAGTTCCACATCTTGGGTATTGCTATCCCATATGTCACTAGCTCATGGACTCTTGCCAATTACATGAAAGAAAACATAATTTATTTAAGAACTTACCTAATAAATTAATTTCTTTCATATTGGCAAGAGTCCATGAGGCCCACCCCCTTTTTTATGGTGGTTATGATTTTTTTTGTATAAAGCACAATTATTTCCAAATTCCTTTGTTGATGCTTTTTACTCCTTTCTTTATCACCCCACTACTTGGCTATTCGTTAAACTGAATTGTGGGTGTGGTGAGGGGTGTATTTATAGGCATTGTGAGGTTTTGGAAACTTTGCCCCTCCTGGTAGGATTGTATATCCCATATGTCACTAGCTCATGGACTCTTGCCAATATGAAAGAAATGAATTTATCAGGTAAGTTCTTACATAAATTGTTTTATTTCATATAGGTGGCGAGAGTCCATGAGCTGTTACGTATGGGATATACATTCCTACCAGGAGGATGCAAAGTTTCCCAAACCTCAAAATCCTATAATCCCCCCACCTAACTTATACCTTAGTTTTAAACTTTGCCTCGGTTTAACCATGCTTGATTTCTTCAGTGAAGGGCACTTAAGAGCATATTGAAGCCCGGTTCCCCTCTGAGTACAGTGCTTGTCAGAGGGATTTGAAGGGAGTACTGCCTCATGACACCATGTTTTCGCCTCACAGGAAATCTTTCATGGGCTCTCTGTAAATTTGGTCGCAGGGATTCATCTTCTGCCTCCCTTTACAGATCGCCATTATACTCCTATTCCATTACTTCTGCTGATGTTTCAGTACGGGTTTGGTTGTCTGCTATTAGTGGACGAGTGTGTATGGGTAAGTATATTTCTTTCCTAAGAGATGGAGAGTCCACAACGTCATTCCAATTACTAGTGGGATATTCACTCCTGGCCAGCAGGAGGAGGCAAAGAGCACCCCAGCAAAGCTGTTAAGTGTCACTTCCCTTACCCATAACCCACAGTCATTCTCTTTGCCTCTGTCAATGGAGGACGTGAAGTTGATATCTGAAGATATTCCTTTCTTTCATGTAATTGGCAAGAGTCCATGAGCTAGTGACGTATGGGATATACAATCCTACCAGGAGGGGCAAAGTTTCCCAAACCTCAAAATGCCTATAAATACACCCCTCACCACACCCACAATTCAGTTTTACAAACTTTGTCTCTTATGGAGGTGGTGAAGTAAGTTTGTGCTAAGATTTCTACGTTGACATGTGCTTATCAGCATTTTGAAGCCCGGTTCCTCTCAGTACAGTGAATGTCAGAGGGATGTGAAGGGAGTATCACCTATTGAATGCAATGGTTTTCCTCATGGGAGATCTGTTTCATAGGTTCTCTTTTATCGGTCGTAGAGATTCATCTAGCTCCCTTATTCAGATCGACGATATACTCTCATATTCCATTACCTCTACTGATAACTGTTTCAGTACTGGTTTGGCTATCTGCTATATGTGGATGGGTGTCTTTCGGTATGTTTTCATTACTTAAGATACTCTCAGCTATGGTTTGGCACTTTATGCATTAATATAAAGTTCTAAATATATGTATTATACTTATATCTGCCATGAGTCAGGTGTATGTCTATTTCCTTTTGCAGACTGTCAGTTTCATATTTGGGGAAAAACATATTTAGGAAAATATTTTTCTTACCTGGGGTTTAGTCTTTTTTCAATTGACTGCTTTTTAAAAAAAAAATTGCGGGCAAATGCCAAAGTTTATTGCGTCATTCTTGGCATTGAAGATGGCAGGTTGCATCTTCAATGACGCAAGTGTGTCATTTCCGGATGATGTTAGCGCCAACAAAATTTCAGTTACGTTGTGCGTCTTACTTGGTGCCAAGTAATTTCATTATTTAAAACCCCATTCCTATATGCCTCTTGCCTTTTTCTATGTCAGAGGGCTATGCTGTTTGCATTTTTTTCCTATTCCTGAAACTGCCATATAAGGAAATTGATCATTTTGCTATGTTTTTTCTCTTACATTTGCAAGATGTCTCAATCTGATCCTGTCTCAGCAACCACTGTTGGAACCCTGCTGCCTAATAACAGTTCTACCAAAGCTCAGTGCATTTGTTGTAAATTTTCGAAAAGATTATATCTCCAGCTGTGGTATGTAATAGTTGTCATAAGCTTTTACATACTGAGAATGTGTCCATCAGTAATAGTACTATGCCTGTTGTTCCTTCAACATCTAATGTACATGATATACCTGTGAATATAAAAGATTTTATTGCTGATGCAATTCAGAAGGCTTTGTCTGCCATCCAGCCTTCCAATAAACATAAAAGGTCTTTTAAAAATTCTCATAAAATTGATGAAATTTTGAATGGCCGACAACATACTGAATTATCCTCCTCTGATGATCTATCTGATTCAGAAGATCCTTCCTCAGATATTGACACTGACAAATCTACTTATTTTTTTTAAATGGAGTATATTCGTTCTTTGTTAAAACAGGTGTTGATTACTTTGGATATTGAGGAAACTAGTTGTGACAGACCCCTCTGTCAACCTCCCTACGAATTATGGATTCAGGCATTATGTTAAGTCACCAGTAAAATTTAAAAGACCTTTATTTTCTCTTTACAGGGCCCATCATACAAACAACGTTTCAAACCACAACCTGGTTCTTAATCATGTCTACTGATTGGTGTACAGGTGTGCCTTTTATACCTGACAAATATTTGTCAGACTGCACAATTGTGCCATCTTGTGGTCGATAATTAAAATTACATGTGCTAAAACAAAGTATTCAACCTTTATATTCTCAAAGATTTTTTTAAAAAATCTATATTTTCCTTCTATTTTATATTTATCACATGATTATTAAAAACAATTATTACATTTACATTACATTTACATTAAAACAAAACCTATACACATTATTTAATCAGAATCAAATGCTACTTCAGATAATGCTACAATGTTAATTTATCAATCAAAAAACAATGACCAGTCAAAATCCTTATTGAGACCTTGTGGTGTAAGAGTGTTTAATTTGTTTATCCAAAACATTTCTCTCCTCTTTAATAATTGGTCCCTGTCACCTCCTCTCCTGGGTCTGTCAACTGGGTTTATCAATCTAAAAATACCTATAATGTGATTAAGGACTTACAATGCAATACGTGCATAATTGTTAATGATAAACAAAGTCACAATAATAATATGAGCACTAATACTAATGATATTTTGGTATCAAATGTAAATGAAAAATCAAGTCACTATGATAATATGAGCACTAATATATATGGCATTTTGGTGTCAGATGTTAATAAAAAAAAGCACTTTAGAAAGAAATGACAAAGATGACACAGGCACTTTAAATTTTGATGGTGAAAATATACACTTAACTAAAAGCACTAATTTGCACTTTAATGTAGAAACCACAGATGACAATTTAGTACATAATATTTCCAACTATGTTCTATCAGACACTGAATATTCTATTTTAAACAAAGGCTTTATCATATTGTTTACCAAATATGCATGATGAATTCATTATAGAACAAGACTTAGAGAGATTTTTTAGAAAATTGAAACTCACGGTACATTTTGCTACACTCAAAGATATGACAGAATCCACTCAAGTGACTAAGAGACACGACACAGATAATGGTATAAGATTTAACAATCCAAAAATATTTGGTATTAAAGGAAAAAGTACATTTACTCCACCTACACAACATAGTGTTGCAACCTTTGCCAGATTAGTCCAAAAAGAAGTAAAAAACTTGTTAAAAAGAAACAAAAAGAGAAAATTAGTGCAAGCTAATAATAAAAAACAACAGAACACCATTAACAGGTTAAGAAACAATAAAGAAATCATTATAAAGGAAGCTGATAAGGGCGGGGCTGTGGTCTTATTAAATAAAACTGATTATGTTAAAGAAATAGAGAGACAACTCAATGACACCTCAATATAATGAACCTTTAATAAGAGATCCCACTATACAAATAAGTAAGGAAATAGAACACATTACTAACCGGGCAGTCAAAATGGGGATTATTAAAGCTGAATTTAAAGAGTCCCTAATAGAAAAAAATCCAGTAAGACCAGTATTATACATAACGCCAAAAATCCATAAAGATGAATTCCATCCTCCAGGCCGCCCCATAGTGGCGGGAGTCAATTCCATATTTTCAAAAATCGCCATATTTTTAGATAAAGTATTGCAACCCTCTTTGTTAAATACATCTTCCTACTTAAAAGATACCGATGACTTCCTCAATAAATTAAAAGACATAGGACATATTGGAGATAAGTGTATTTTATACACATTAGACGTAACTAGTTTGTACACGTCAAAACACTCTAGTGGCATAGAAGCTGTAACTAATACATTAAAAGTGGACAATAAATACAATGACAAAGAAATTCAATTCATAACAGATCTATTTATTATTTTATATCAAAATTATTTCCTTTTTCAAGATAATTTCTTCCTGCAAAAGCAAGGAACAACAATGGGCTCCAACGTCGCCACAACATATGCCAATATTTTCATGTCCCACATAGAAGAAAGATTTGTATATTCACACCCATTGTTTTTACAATACGGTGCAGCGTGGTGGAGATTTGTGGATGACACATTTGGCATATGGTGGGGTGACGTTGGAAGCCTATTGCAATTCATTCAACACCTTAAGTCATCTGTTGCTGGGTTAAAATTCACACTCAATATGGATGAAACAGGAGTAGCTTTTTTAGATATGTTTATGTAGAACAAGGTTTTTTTAAAAACTGACCTATATGTCAAACCCACAGATAAAAACAAAATACTGCAATTTGATAGTTTTCATTCAGAAAATACAATAAAGGCTATACCCAGAGGCCAATTTGAAAGAGTTAAAAATAGTTACAGATAAAGATAAATGTGACGTAAGACTAAATGAAATGGCAGAAAAATTCAAAAGAAGAGGCTACCCAGAGGAATTAATTATGAAACAATTGAAATACATCAAAGATATGGAGGAAAAACCTAAAAAAGAAAATACAAAAGACAACAGAATGCTATTTGTGACACAGTATAACACCTTAGGACCAAAAATATCATGCATTATTAATAGATACTGGCACATACTTAGGGATTGCAATCCTCATGTTGAGGAATTCAAAAATATCCCTATGACAGCCTATAAAAAAAATCTAAAAATTTTAGAGACCTATTAGTGCGTGCAGAAATAGGTAGTGAAAAAAAAGATATCACAAACAAAAATAGGGTCAGACAATATAGGGTGTTATCCTTGCTTACACTGTAGTCATTGTAGCTCCATAATACAAGGGAAACATTTCTTTCATCCAACAAATGGAACTAAATACCCAATAAAAAAACATTTAACATGCAGAAGCATATATGCCATATATCTGATTAAATGTCCATGTGCCAGAATTTATATAGGAGAGATGAGCAGGGAAGTCAGAACCAGGATCACTGAACATAAATCCAACATCAGGACCAAAAATAAGGAAGCTCCTGTTTCCTGTCACTTCCTCTCCATGGGCCATAACATCAGTCAACTACGTTTTCAGGTAATTGAACAAGTATACAGACCCAGGAGAGGAGGTGACAGGGACCAATTATTAAAGAGGAGAGAAATGTTTTGGATAAACAAATTAAACACTCTTACACCACAAGGTCTCAATAAGGATTTTGACTGGTCATTGTTTTTTGATTGATAAATTAACATTGTAGCATTATCTGAAGTAGCATTTGATTCTGATTAAATAATGTGTATAGGTTTTGTTTTAATGTAAATGTAATAATTGTTTTTAATAATCATGTGATAAATATAAAATAGAAGGAAAATATAGATTTTTTTTAAAAATCTTTGAGAATATAAAGGTTGAATACTTTGTTTTAGCACATGTAATTTTAATTATCGACCACAAGATGGCGCAATTGTGCAGTCTGACAAATATTTGTCAGGTATAAAAGGCACACCTGTACACCAATCAGTAGACCTGATTAAGAACCAGGTTGTGGTTTGAAACGTTTGTATGATGGACCCTGTAAAGAGAAAATAAAGGTCTTTTAAATTTTACTGGAGGCTGGAAAATTACTTTTTTGGACTTTGCATTGGGATTTGGCTAATCCTTTCCTGTGCCCCAGTACATCATCAGAGGTGCTGTCTTTAATTACAATATTCAAAATTATGTTAAGTCACCCTGTGCCCATTATAGGTACAGGGTGCAAATCCAACAGTACTGGAGGGGTTAACTTCAGTTTTGAGTAACTGTTAGTTTTGAGTAACTGTATTGTCTTAGACAGTTGGTGTTAGCAGTTTTTGTTGTTGCACCAGTTTTAAGCTGTGGCTTGAAGCAAAATAAATAGCTGATTTAGACTTAAACTTGGACTGAATTATTTAGACAACATTTTTAAGATGAGGATGTCACTGCTTAACTAAAAGATATTGCCAATCCTACTGCCTCTCCGCTACAATTGATGGCAAGCGACGGGTTAGTCCTCATAGCCCAGAAGAGCAACTACACATCTGGACCTAATGGTAATACAGTATGAAAGGCTGAAAAGAGACACCCTTAAAGACCTGCTAGAACAACTCTACAGTGAGTTGTTATACTGTTACGTCTGGGAAAAGTAAAGTAGAAGGGAAAGTGTTGCTTCAAGGAATAATTGTGAGTTACTGCACACACAGCAATAAACAGACTGAGCAGACAGACAGAGAACACAGTTTGCTTGTTACAGGACTTAAAAAAAGTGACTTCTTGAAGAGGGAGATTATTACAATACTGACCGAGATGGACGGAGTACCAGGGCCCGAAGGAACCAATGAGCCCAGCATATCAGACAGAACTCCCGAAGAAGCAAGCTTTGACTGGGCGGTTAAAATAAGACTGGCACATTATGGCCCCAACCTGACTGCTGAAATTATCCACCGGGTCATAGCAACTGTGGATGCCAACCTACTTCGCCAAAGCAGCGCTGCAGCAGCCCAAGTCACAGCAACCCCAGTGGAAAAGAGAAGGTACAGGCCAGACAGCTTCTGTGGGAGAAGCAGGCAACGTTCTCTCAAGAGCCCGGCTACACTACCCTAGCTGTACATAAGGTAGAGACCCCTGGACATAATCCCCTGCGACAGCCCCCCTACCGTATCCCCGAAGCAGTCCGAGAAGGAATGTGGAAGGAGATACAGGAGATGGCTCGGCTGGGAGTCATCGAGCACTCCGATAGCCCTTGGGCTTCGCCTGTAGTCCTGGTACCTAAGAAACATGGGACCACCCGGTTCTGTGTGGACTACAGGCGGCTCAACGAAAGGACCACCACTGACGCCTACCTGATGCCCCGGGTAGACAAATTACTAGACCGTATTGCTAGGGGACGCTATCTGACCACCATAGACCTGTGTAAGGGCTATTGGCAGATTCCCCTGGCCGAGGATGCTATCCCCAAGTCGGCATTCGTTACCCCATTTGGCCTGTACCAGTTTAAGGTCATGCCCTTTGGGATGAAGAATGCTCCGGCTACCTTCCAGCGCATGGTGGATAGACTCCTCGATGGCTTCCAGGAATTTGCTTGTGCATACCTGGATGACATTGTGGTCTACAGTGAGTCCTCGGAGGAACACCTAATCTATGTAGGGGTGGTTCTGGACAAGATTCGGGCTGCTGGCCTGACCTTGAAACCAGACAAGTGCCATCTAGGTATGGCTGAAGTACAGTACTTGGATCACCGAGTGGGGTGTGGGAGCCAGAGACCAGAGCCAGCCAAGGTAGAGGCTGTGGCTAACTGGCCCACACCTATCACTAAGACCCAAGTGCTAGCCTTCCTGGGGACGGCCGGTTATTACCGACGTTTTGTCCAGGACTACAGTACTATTGCCAAGCCCCTGACTGACCTGACTAAAAAGAACCTTCCTAAACAGGTCCTGTGGTCTCCAGCTTGTGAAGCCGCATTTCAGGCACTGAAGCAGGCTCTTGTGAATGCCCCTGTCTTGGCTGCCACAGTCCCTAACAAACGTTTTCTCATTCATACAGATGCTTCCATGTATGGACTGGGGGCTGTGCTGAGCCAAGTCGGGGAGGATGAAGGAGAGCACCCTGTCGCATACATAAGCAGAAAGTTGTTACCTCAAGAAGTAAGTTATGCGGCAGTAGAGAAGGAATGTTTAGCCCTGGTCTGGGCACTGAAGAAGTTGAACCCTTATTTATACGGACAGGAATTCTCTCTCATAACGGACCACAATCCCTTAGTCTGGCTTAATCGGGTCTCAGGAGACAATGGTAGATTGCTGCGGTGGAGTTTAGCCCTCCAACCCTATAACTTCACCATCAGCTACCGGACTGGTAAGCAGAACGGGAATGCAGATGGATTGTCCCGGCAACCTCACATTCCTACCACCTCCTAGTCCGGCCATGCCCAAGTTGACCCGCCAAAGGGTCAAGCCGGGTCTGCCAGAGTGTCCCACAAGGAGGGGGCCATGTGACAGACCCCTCTGTCAACCTCCCTACGGATTATGGATTCAGGCATTATGTTGTCACCCTGTGCCCATTATAGGTACAGGGTGCAAATCCAACAGTACTGGAGGGGTTAACTTCAGTTTTGAGTAACTGTTAGTTTTGAGTAACTGTATTGTCTTAGACAGTTGGTGTTAGCAGTTTTTGTTGTTGCACCAGTTTTAAGCTGTGGCTTGAAGCAAAATAGCTGATTTAGACTTAAACTTGGACTGAATTATTTAGACAACATTTTTAAGATGAGGATGTCTCTGCTTAACTAAAAGATATTGTCAATCCTACTGCCTCTCTGCTACACTAGTCCTCTTGATATTAAAACTAGTAAACATTTAAAGGATTACTTTCTGTTATAATTTTAAGCTAAACAACTAACATATTAAAGTTAATAAACATTAATTAAAACCTACTGACCTATATTTTCTCCAAAACAAAGTTTCATAACGTTCTAAAAGTTATATCTTTTATTCACCGATGATGTCACGTTATCCTGCCCACTATTTTCAGCACTGCATGTTCAAAATACTTAAACCAATAACTTTGTGTTTAAAGCGCCATTTTGAAACCTAGGTATTGTAAACGGATTGGTACAGAGCAAAGGATACCCATGGAGTGGGTTTGGAAAACTATTAAATTTGCAGACAAGATTTCTTATATACGGTAGAGATATGTTAATGAAATGCTATTGATAAAAAGCGTATTTGGGGTAGTTAGTTAGTAACAGGCATAGAAAATATTTACTTACAGTGGCCCTTTAAATTCTGTTTATAAACCTCCTGTGGTTACTCCAGAGGTTTTTCCAGTTCCTGATGCTATTTCTGATATGATTTCTAAGGAATGGAATAGGCTTGTTACTACTTTTATCCCTTCTTTAAGGTTTAAAAAATCGTATCCTTTGCCAGCAGTTAGATTTTAGTTTTGGGAAAAGATCAGTTTATGGGGCTATTTCTACTCTTGCTAAACGTACTACTATTCCTATGGAAGATAGTACTTCTTTTAAAGACCCTTTAGATAGGAAACTTGAATCTTATCTAAGGAAAGCTTATTTATATTCTCGCTATCTTCTCAGGCCCGCCATTTCTATGGCTGATGTTGCAGCTGCTTCAACTTTTTGGTTGGAAATTTAGCGCAACAGGAAACAGATCCTGGTTTGTCTAGCATTGTTCGCTTGCTTCAACATGCTAATCATTTTATCTGTGATGCCATTTATTATATCATAAAAATTGATGTTAAATCTATGTCTCTAACTATTTTAGCTAGAAGAGCTTTGTGGCTCAAATATTGGAATGCTGATATGGTATCTAAGTCTAGATTACTATCTCTCTCTTTCCAAGGTAATAAGTTATTTGGTTCTCAGTTGGATTCGATTATTTCAACTGTCACTGGGGGGAGGGAGTTTTTTTGCCTCAGGATAAAAGATCTAAGAGTAAATCTAAAGCTTCTAACCGTTTTCGTTCTTTTCAACAAAATAAGGAACAGAAATCTAATCCTTAGATAAAGGTTGGGCATAAGTTCACAAGCTGTGGATGAGAAAAATTTGCTATTATTGGTATTATTTTTAAAGTATAAATATCTTGAACTAGTTAGGTTGACATTTTCTAGATTGCACATTTAATGTATAAGGTCTAAGTGAGACCCCTCTATAATAATTTTTTTTTTCTCTTTTGTTTTGTTTTGTGATAGGTATTGATTTTTTTCACATTGCACTTTTTTAAATATAATTGGTTTGATTACACTATTTTGGAAAGGAATAGGAGAACCCCTTAGGGGCTTAATTAAACAGAGTTGAATTGTTTAAATTGTATATTTGTATTTACACATACACGGAGGTGAATGGATAGATTTGTATCCTCTCAGAAAGGTATTTCACCAAAAATGCCACCTAAAATAAAAGATAAGAGAGGTAATACCAAAAATATTGATATGTCGCTTGATACCTCACAAGAGGGGGGATTGTCTAATTTAGTGGCTAATAATATGTCAGAATTGGCGGCAGAAGTAGTTAAAATGATGACACCCCACCTTGAAACAATTAAGAATGAAATTAAAACAGAGATATCTAATTTAACAGAGGAAGTGAGACAATTTACAGTTAGACTGGACGAGGTGGAGTCAAGGGTGTCTGATATTGAGGACAAAGTAAATAATCATGAGACAATTATCATGGTTCAGGGTAAGACCATCACCCAGCTACAAGCCCGATTAGAGGATCTGGAGGACAGGTCAAGGCGGAATAATCTGCGGGTGATTGGCCTCCCTGAATCTGTGGAATTTCAAGATTTAATACTTTTTGCTTCTGTTACTTTGCCACAGGCACTTCTAGGAAGTCCTAGAGAGAATAAAATATTGCCCAAACCTAGACCAGTCATTTTTAAATTCGTGAACTATCAGGATAAAATGCTGTATTTGAAATACTACAGGAAACTTAATGTGCTAAATATCCATTCTTATAAAATATTGATTTTTCAGGATTTTTCAGCTGAGACTACAGCTAAAAGAAGAGAAATGTCCCCCTTTTTTGATAGATTTTTAAAAGCTGAATGTAATGTCCGGCTGGTATATCCGGCAAAACTTTTAGTGACGAAAGCTGGTCACACGTATACATTAAATGACAGTAAAGAAGCAATATCCCTGTGTAATGAAATGGGTGTTTGACAGGTCTGCAACAGTAAAACTACAAGGTTATGAAACTAGAGTTGATTGTTAATAGAATTGTGGTGGTTTTTGTTTTTCTGTTTCTGTTTGTATATGCGTTTTATTTTTATCCACAGGATGTATTTTCTGTTTCTGTTTGTATATGCGTTTTATTTTTATCCACAGGATGTATTTAATGGAATAGGCAAAAAATATTCCTCTTTTGTGGTCCCTCTGGAGAGGATGTATTTTCTGTTGCTGTTTGTATATGCGTTTTATTTTTATCCACAGGATGTATTTAATGGAATAGGCAAAAAATATTCCTCTTTTGTGGTCCCTCTGGAGAGGATGTATTTTCTGTTGCTGTTTGTATATGCGTTTTATTTTTATCCACAGGATGTATTTAATGGAATAGGCAAAAATTATTCCTCTTTTGTGGTCCCTCTGGGGAGGGGTTTTTTTTTTTTTTTTTTTTTTTTTTCTCTCCGTCAATTTTTTCGAAGGCTTTCTGGTTTTCCCTCCACTCCCGTTCTGCTCCTCCTTTGCTCCTCTCTCCCCGTCGCCCCCCCTTTCTTCTCTCTTTTTCTCACTTATGTTCAGAAGAGAAGTGGCTTTTCTTAAATGGTTATGCTGGTACCACTTAAAATAACATCTTGGAATATTGGGGGAATAACTTCCCCAATAAAGAGAAAAGCAATCATTAAACATTTAGCAAAACAAAACCCTGATATTGCTCTCTTACAAGAGCTACATCTGAAAGCGGTGGAGATACCGAAACTGCGTACTAAATGGGTTGGAGAAGTGATAGCTGCACCGTACAACGCCCGTAAAAGAGGTGTTGCAATTCTCTTTAATAAGGCCCTCGAATATAAAATAGAATCTACACATATTGACCAGGAAGGTCGATTTATAATTATTGAGATAACACATAAAAATACTCGTTATGTATTATGTAACATATATGGTCTGAATATAGTCGATAAAGAATTTTGGAATAAAATGGTACAACATTTGCAAACATTTATGGGTCAAAATCTGATAATAGCGGGGGATTTTAATTTAATATCAGACTCGATTTTGGACAGAGACAGTAATGCCCCCAGATGTATACGTGATAGGAAAACATATATTTCTCCAACATTGGTGTGTCCGGTCCACGGCGTCATCCTTACTTGTGGGAATATCTCTTCCCCAACAGGAAATGGCAAAGAGTCCCAGCAAAGCTGGCCATATTGTCCCTCCTAGGCTCCGCCCACCCCAGTCATTCTCTTTGCCGTTGCACAGGCAACATCTCCACGGAGATGGTTAAGAGTTTTTTGGTGTTTAAATGTAGTTTTTATTCTTCTATCAAGTGTTTGTTATTTTAAAATAGTGCTGGTATGTACTATTTACTCTGAAACAGAAAAGGATGAAGATTTCTGTTTGTGAGAGGAAGATGATTTTAGCAGACAGTAACTAAAATCACCTTTTCCAGTCAGGGGGCCTTCCTAGTTGTAGACTGAGCCTCATTTTCGCGCCATTATTGCGCAGTTGTTTTTTGAGAGCAGGGCATGCAGATGCATGTGTGAGGATCTGAAATTTACTGGAAAAGCTTCTAGAAGGCGTCAGTTGGTATCGTATTCCCCTCTGGGCTTGGTTGGGTCTCAGCAAAGACTATAGCTGGGACTGTATAGGGGTTAAATTTGTAAACGGCTCCGGTTCCGTTATTTTAAGGGTTAAAGCTCTGAAATTTGGTGTGCAATACTCTTAATGCTTTAAGACACTGTGGTAAAAATTTGGTAATTTTTGAACAATTCCTTCATACTTTTTCACATATTCAGTAATAAAGTGGTTTCTGTTTAAAATTTAAAGAGACAGTAACGGTTTTGTTTTAAAACGTTTTTTGTGCTTTGTTGACAATTTCAAGCCTGTTTAACATGTCTGTGCCTTCGGATAAGCTATGTTCTATATGTATGAAAGCCAATGTGTCTCCCCATTTAAATTTATGTGATAATTGTGCCATAGCGTCCAAACAAAGTAAGGACAGTACTGCCACAGATAATGAAATTGCCCAAGATGATTCCTCAGATGAGGGGAGTAAACATGATACTACATCATCCCCTACTGTGTCTACACCAGTTTTGCCCACACAGGAGGCCCCTAGTACATCTAGTGCGCCCATGCTTATTACCATGCAACAATTAACGGCTGTAATGGATAACTCCATAGCAAATATTTTATCCAAAATGCCTACTTATCAGAGAAAGCGCGATTGCTCTGTTTTAAACACTGAAGAGCAGGAGGGCGCTGATGATAATTATTCTGTCATACCCTCACACCAATCTGAAGGGGCCATGAGGGAGGTTTTGTCAGATGGGGAAATTTCAGATTCAGGAAAAATTTCTCAACAAGCTGAACCTGATGTTGTGACATTTAAATTTAAATTAGAACATCTCCGCGCACTGCTTAAGGAGGTGTTATCTACTCTGGATGATTGTGACAACTTGGTCATTCCAGAGAAATTATGCAAGATGGACAAGTTCCTAGAGGTTCCGGTGCACCCCGACGCTTTTCCTATACCCAAGCGGGTGGCGGACATAGTAAATAAGGAGTGGGAAAAGCCCGGCATACCTTTTGTTCCCCCCCCTATATTTAAGAAATTATTTCCTATGGTCGACCCCAGAAAGGACTTATGGCAGACAGTCCCTAAGGTCGAGGGGGCAGTTTCTACTCTAAACAAACGCACTACTATTCCTATAGAAGATAGTTGTGCTTTCAAAGATCCTATGGATAAAAAGTTGGAGGGTTTGCTTAAAAAGATTTTTGTACAGCAAGGTTACCTTCTACAACCCATTTCGTGCATTGTTCCTGTCACTACAGCAGCGTGGTTCTGGTTCGAGGAACTTGAAAACTCGCTTAGTAGAGAGACTCCATATGAGGAGGTTCTGGACAGAGTTCACGCACTTAAGTTGGCTAACTCTTTTATTTTAGATGCCGCTTTGCAATTAGCTAGATTAGCGGCGAAAAATTCAGGGTTTGCTATCGTGGCGCGCAGAGCGCTTTGGCTAAAGTCTTGGTCAGCAGATGTGTCATCCAAGACAAAATTACTTAACATCCCTTTCAAAGGTAAAACTCTATTTGGACCAGAATTGAAAGAGATTATTTCAGACATCACTGGAGGAAAGGGCCACGCCCTTCCACAAGATAGGCCTTTCAAGGCCAAAAATAAGTCTAATTTTCGTTCCTTTCGCAATTTCAGGAACGGACCGGCCTCTAATTCTGCATCCTCTAAGCAAGAGGGTAATGCCTCACAACCCAAACCAGCCTGGAAACCGATGCAAGGCTGGAACAAGGGTAAGCAGGCCAAGAAGCCTGCCGCTGCTAACAAAACAGCATGAAAGAGTAGCCCCCGATCCGGGACCGGATCTAGTGGGGGGCAGACTCTCTCTCTTTGCTCAGGCTTGGGCAAGAGATGTTCAGGATCCCTGGGCGCTAGAAATAGTTTCTCAGGGTTATCTCCTGGAATTCAGGGAACTACCCCCAAGGGGAAGGTTACACATTTCTCACTTATCCTCAAACCAAATAAAGAGACAGGCATTCTTACATTGTGTAGAAGACCTGTTAAGGATGGGAGTGATACACCCAGTTCCTATGGCGGAACAAGGAATGGGATTTTACTCAAATCTGTTTGTGGTTCCCAAAAAAGAGGGAACCTTCAGACCAATTCTGGATTTAAAAATCCTAAACAAATTTCTCAGAGTACCATCGTTCAAAATGGAAACCATTCGAACGATTCTACCTACAATCCAGGAAGGTCAATTTATGACTACTGTGGATCTAAAGGATGCGTACCTACATATTCCTATCCACAAAGAACATCATCAGTTCCTAAGGTTCGCCTTTCTGGACAAACATTACCAGTTTGTGGCCCTCCCATTCGGGTTAGCCACTGCTCCAAGGATTTTCACAAAGGTACTAGGGTCCCTTCTAGCGGTTCTAAGACCGAGGGGCATTGCAGTAGTACCTTACTTGGACGACATTCTAATACAAGCGTCGTCCCTGTCAAAAGCAAAGGCTCATACAGACATCGTTCTGGCCTTTCTCAGATCACACGGATGGAAGGTGAACATAGAAAAAAGTTCTCTGTCTCCGTCGACAAGAGTTCCCTTCTTGGGAACAATAATAGATTCCTTAGAAATGAGGATTTTTCTGACAGAGGTCAGAAAGTCAAAACTTCTAAGCACTTGTCAAGTTCTTCATTCTGTTCCTCGTCCTTCCATAGCGCAGTGCATGGAAGTAGTAGGGTTGATGGTTGCAGCAATGGACATAGTTCCTTTTGCACGAATTCATCTAAGACCATTACAACTGTGCATGCTCAAACAGTGGAATGGGGACTATACAGACTTGTCTCCAATGATTCAAGTAGATCAGAAGACCAGAGATTCACTCCGTTGGTGGCTGACCCTGGACCATCTGTCCCAGGGAATGAGCTTCCGCAGACCAGAGTGGGTCATTGTCACGACCGACGCCAGTCTAGTGGGCTGGGGCGCGGTCTGGGAATCCCTGAAAGCTCAGGGTCTATGGTCTCGGGAAGAGTCTCTTCTCCCGATAAACATTCTGGAACTAAGAGCGATATTCAATGCTCTCAGGGCTTGGCCTCATCTAGCAAAGGCCAGATTCATAAGGTTCCAATCAGACAACATGACGACAGTTGCGTATATCAATCATCAGGGGGGAACAAGGAGTTCCCTGGCGATGAAAGAAGTGACCAAAATAATTCAATGGGCAGAGGATCACTCCTGCCACCTGTCTGCGATCCACATCCCAGGTGTGGAAAACTGGGAGGCGGACTTTGAGTCGTCAGACATTCCATCCGGGGGAGTGGGAACTCCATCCGGAGATCTTTGCCCAAATAACTCAATTATGGGGCATTCCAGACATGGATCTGATGGCGTCTCGTCAGAACTTCAAGGTTCCTTGCTACGGGTCCAGATCCAGGGATCCCAAGGCGACTCTAGTAGATGCACTAGTAGCACCTTGGACCTTCAACCTAGCTTATGTATTTCCACCGTTTCCTCTCATTCCCAGGCTGGTAGCCAGGATCAATCAGGAGAGGGCCTCGGTGATCTTGATAGCTCCTGCGTGGCCACGCAGGACTTGGTATGCAGACCTGGTGAATATGTCATCGGTTCCACCATGGAAGCTACCTTTGAGACAGGACCTTCTTGTTCAAGGTCCATTCGAACATCCAAATCTGGTCTCCCTCCAGCTGACGGCTTGGAGATTGAACGCTTGATTCTATCGAAGCGTGGGTTTTCAGATTCTGTGATAGATACTCTGGTTCAGGCCAGAAAACCGGTAACTAGAAAGATTTACCATAAAATATGGAAAAGATATATCTGTTGGTGTGAATCCAAAGGATTCCCATGGAATAAGATAAAAATTCCTAAGATTCTTTCCTTTCTACAAGAAGGTTTGGAGAAAGGATTATCTGCAAGTTCTCTAAAGGGACAGATCTCTGCTTTATCTGTCTTACTACACAAAAGACTGGCAGCTGTGCCAGATGTTCAAGCATTTGTTCAGGCCCTGGTTAGGATCAAGCCTGTTTACAGACCTTTGACTCCTCCCTGGAGTCTAAATCTAGTTCTTTCAGTTCTTCAAGGGGTTCCGTTTGAACCTTTACATTCCATAGATATTAAGTTACTATCTTGGAAAGTTTTGTTTTTGGTTACAATTTCTTCTGCTAGAAGAGTTTCAGAGTTATCTGCTCTGCAGTGTTCTCCGCCCTATCTGGTGTTCCATGCAGATAAGGTGGTTTTGCGTACTAAGCCTGGTTTTCTTCCTAAGGTTGTTTCTAACAAAAATATTAACCAGGAGATAGTTGTACCTTCTTTATGTCCGAATCCAGTTTCAAAGAAGGAACGTTTGTTACACAATTTGGACGTAGTCCGTGCTCTAAAATTCTATTTAGAGGCTACAAAAGATTTCAGACAAACATCTTCCTTGTTTGTTGTTTATTCTGGTAAAAGGAGAGGTCAAAAAGCGACTTCTACCTCTCTTTCCTTTTGGCTTAAAAGCATCATCCGATTGGCTTATGAGACTGCCGGACGGCAGCCTCCTGAAAGAATCACAGCTCACTCCACTAGGGCTGTGGCTTCCACATGGGCCTTCAAGAACGAGGCTTCTGTTGACCAGATATGTAAGGCAGCGACTTGGTCTTCACTGCACACTTTTGCCAAATTTTACAAATTTGATACTTTTGCTTCTTCGGAGGCTATTTTTGGGAGAAAGGTTTTGCAAGCTGTGGTGCCTTCCGTTTAGGTAACCTGATTTGCTCCTTCCCTTCATCCGTGTCCTAAAGCTTTGGTATTGATTCCAACAAGTAAGGATGACGCCGTGGACCGGACACACCAATGTTGGAGAAAACAGAATTTATGCTTACCTGATAAATTACTTTCTCCAACGGTGTGTCCGGTCCACGGCCCGCCCTGGTTTTTTAATCAGGTCTGATGAATTATTTTCTCTAACTACAGTCACCACGTTACCATATGGTTTCTCCTATATATATATTTCCTCCTGTCCGTCGGTCGAATGACTGGGGTGGGCGGAGCCTAGGAGGGACTATATGGCCAGCTTTGCTGGGACTCTTTGCCATTTCCTGTTGGGGAAGAGATATTCCCACAAGTAAGGATGACGCCGTGGACCGGACACACCGTTGGAGAAAGTAATTTATCAGGTAAGCATAAATTCTGTTTTCTCTTGTTAAGTGTATTCAGTCCACGGGTCATCCATTACTTATGGGATATATTCCCCTTCCCAACAGGAAGTTGCAAGAGGATCACCCAAGCAGAGCTGCTATATAGCTCCTCCCCTCACATGTCATATCCAGTCATTCTCTTGCAACTCAACTAGATAGGACGTTGTGAGAGGTCTGTGGCTAGAGCTGTGGCTTCCACCTGGGCCTTTAAGAATGAGGCCTCTGTTGAACAGATTTGCAAGGCTGCGACTTGGTGTTCGCTTCACACTTTTTCAAAATTTTACAAATTTGACACTTTTGCTTCTTCGAAGGCTGTTTTTGGGAGAAAGGTTCTACAGGCAGTGGTTCCTTCCGTTTAAGTTCCTGCCTTGTCCCTCCCATCATCCGTGTACTTAGCTTTGGTATTGGTATCCCATAAGTAATGGATGACCCGTGGACTGAATACACAAGAGAAAACATAATTTATGCTTACCTGATAAATTTATTTCTCTTGTAGTGTATTCAGTCCACGGCCCGCCCTGTCTTTTTTTAAGGCAGATCTAAATTTTAATTAATACTCCAGTCACCACTGCACCCTATGGTTTCTCCTTTCTCGTCTTGTTTCGGTCGAATGACTGGATATGAAATGTGAGGGGAGGAGCTATATAGCAGCTCTGCTTGGGTGATCCTCTTGCAACTTCCTGTTGGGAAGGGGAATATATCCCATAAGTAATGGATGACCCGTGGACTGAATACACTACAAGAGAAATAAATTTATCAGGTAAGCATAAATTATGTTTTTACAGAAATTATGTAGACAACTGGGTCTAATAGATATCTGGCGCCTACAGCATCCAGACCTGAGAGCTTTTACGTGTTTATCAAAAGGCCAACAGTCTCTGTCTCGGATAGATTTTTTTTTAGTTCCTGTAGCATTGAGTGGTTTGGAGTGGAAAACAGAGATAGGGGATATAGTAATCTCCGATCATGCAGTAATTTCTCTGACATTAAACTCATCCGGAATAAGTAGGCCTGTTAATCAAACTATCTTTTTCCCTAAATATTTGGTTAATGATACCCATTTCCAAAACTGGTTATGCAGTCAGTGGCAAGAATATTTATTGCTTATAAGGATAAACCGGAACTTTTCTGTTTTACGGGGGGGAATTCAGAACTATATGTGTAAGCGTAAAAGAAGGGCCAATCAGCAGGAATTACAACTATCTAACCGTGTCAAGAATTCATATAAAATATATCTAGAATCTCGGTCAACTATTAATTGGCAGAAATATTTAGAGGCCAAATCAGCCTATGATATTCATGCCAAACAAAAATCTGCGTTAGAATTACAAAGACAGAAAATCACTTATGGTGGTTTTACAGGGAGATCAGCAAAATTCCTGACAAGGTTAACTAAGGATACTAGCAGGAATAATATTACGGCTATCAGAGCTAATAATGGTAGATTTACCAATAATCTGGATATATCTAAAGTATTTTATGACTATTTTACCAAATTATATAGTGCTGAAGATCACGACATAGATAGTAGGAAAAGCTTTTGGGACAAAGTTAAGATACCTAAAATTCCATCTGAAATACTGGTAGAAATTAACAGTCCGATTACGGTAGAAGAGATCAGTTCAGCTATCAAGGCAGCTAAAACCAACAAAGCAGCAGGGCCAGACTGTTTGCCTATAGAATTTTATAGGATTCTCCACCAGCAGATAGTTCCCTCATTGGCAGAGTTATTCAATTATTATTTTTTTAAGAACAATAAATGTTCCACAAATTTTGCTGCTGCGGTAGTATCTTTAATTCCAAAAAAAAATAAAGACCCTGAACTTCTTGATTCATATAGGCCCATTTCCGTCTTAAATACGGATTATAAACTACTCGCAACGATTTTAGCGAAGAGATTGAGCCCACATCTAGGACTATTAATCCATGAGAATCAGGCAGGGTTTATGATTAGGAGAAATCCGGCTAAAAATATAAGGAAAATCATGACCCTGTTAGATTATTTCTGGAATAAATTTAGAACATCTGGGCATACAGATATGGTTGATCTAGCTTTACTAACCGTAGACGCCGAAAAGGCGTTCGACCGGATGTCATGGAAGCATTTATTTTTTTCATTAGAACAGTTTGGATTGACTGGACAAATGTATGAATTTATAAGTATAATTTATTCAACACCCAATTCATCGTTGCTCGTCAACGGTGGATTGTAACAACGATTAGTATTACACAGGGGCACACGGCAAGGTTTCCCTTTGTCCCCATTACTTTTTAACATATCGTTAGAACCATTAGCGATTTGGTTCCGTCAACAACTGGATGGAATTCAGATAGGCGACCAGAAACTGAGAGTATTAATGTATGCTGATGACATATTGTTATGTTTAAGTAATACTAAAAAGACCTTGCCCCTCGTGTTAGACATGTTTGAAACTTTCGGTGCCATTTCTGGTTATAAAATTAATGTATCAAAATCCGAACTTCTATGGATTAATAAAAGGGAGCAAGATAATAAATATCCTTTTAGAGAAACTTCTCAGATATCATATTTAGGAATTAAACTCAGTGTCAATCCGGAGGAATGGTATCAGTTGAATTTTGTTAAATGTTTTTTGGACTGTAAGAAGAAAATGGAAGATTGGATGAATTTACCTATTTTATTAACAGCAAGAGTTACGCTTATAAAAACTATTATCTTTCCAAAACTGTTTTATCTTATCCAAAACATCCCAGTGCCCATACATAAGGCGGATATAATTAAATATAATAAGGCCTGTGCTAAATTTATCTGGAAAGGTGCAAAGGTTCGTATTTCAGTCGTCAGATTAATGAATAATAGTGAAGCAGCAGGTCTTAAACTTCCAAATATACAGTTATATAGTCTGGCGTCTAGAGCCAAAATTGCGGTAGACTGGTTAACAGAACAAGACCAAGTGGCGGCGGTTGCATGGGAGACTTCGGTGATAGCCTCTTTTAGTTTAGGCGCCATTTTGCATTGTCCAATTACTATGTTGCCTTCGACAATTTTTTCATTAATCACATTTAGAAACATAATCTTAGCATGGCAAAATCTCTGCGGGACATTAGATCGGTATCCTTATGTTTCCGGATTTTTACCAATCATTGGTAATCCGTCTTTCCCACCAGGGTTGTCCAATAGAGTCTTCAGAGACTGGGCCTTAAAGGGGCTTGTCTATGTTAGACAAATAGTAGATATAGACCTTAATCCGGTTCCATTTCAGGAGTTAAGTAACCAATATGGGCTTGTGAACAAAGACTTTTATGCTTATCTACAATTAAGACATTTGGTATCTGAATTAAAACAAAAGTATGGGTTAGCATGGACATCTGGTGAGATACAAGCCAGGATTAATCTGTATAGGATAGGGTTCTATTCAATCAGCCCATTTTATTCGTTATTTAATCAAAAAGCCTCAGACGATCAAGTAGTGTATATTGTGGGAAGATGGAGTAAGATATTTCCAGAGATAGAGCAGTTATAGAGAATTCTTTCAAAGTACTAGATAAAAGTTGGGTTTTGACCTCTTGGAGAGAATCTCAGATTAAATTATCATTAATGATTTATCTTACTCCGGAGAGATTATCTCGATGGTATAAAACTAGGAAACTATGCCCACAATGTAGTGTTCCTAACGCGGATCTATTACACTGTTTTTGGGCTTGTCCGAAGATCGGTCAGTTTTGGGCAAAAAATTTTTATTGGATGAAAGTAATTTTGAAGTTGGATTATGAAATCCAACCGATGGAAATATTTTTCTTGGTGAAACCACAGAGCGTTCAACACAGATCTAAGTTAATTAACACGATTATTTTGGTGGGTCGTATTTTAATTTTAAGATCTTGGAAGGCCAAATCCGCTCCCAGCCTGAAAGAATTAAAGAGAGCATTAGTCTCTCAATATACTTTTGAACAATATAACTTACCAAATCCAACAGATGAACGACTCGCAGTGTTTTTCAGACAGTGGAGGATGTTTATTCTATCATGTCCACTTGCAATGCAAGCTACCTTAGTAAAACCATTTAGGAAATCGTCGTACGTGCAGGTACAAGTACTGGCTGGTCATTTCCCAAGGGCTTGGTTGGGGGGGAGGGGGAGGAGGAGGATAGGAGGGAGTGAGGCCAGAGGATATTCCAGTATTCCTTTTTTTTTTTTGGTTGGTCGAGGATTCCCTCGGTTTGTGTTTTTTTTTTTTTTTTTTTCTTCCCCCACAAAAGATAGGATATTTTTATAAATTACTACAAACTGTTTTTTTTTTTTTGTTTTTTTTTTTTCTCCTTTCCTTTTTTGGTTGTAAATATGTGTATGTAATGAGAATCCTTCTGTTATTATATGCAATTTTTATGTTTTGGAATTGGATTCCTATGTAATGTGAGTATTAAGTTGTATCTTTTATGTTTGTATTTGTTGAAAAAAATGAAAATAATAATAAAAATATAAATAAAAAAAAAGAAATCTAATCCTTCACCCGAATAATCTGGTTCCAATTGGAAACCTTCAAGTTGGAATAAATCCAGACCATTTAAGAAACCAAAGCCAGCCCCCAAGTCTGCATGAAGGTGCGGCCCTCATTCCAGCTCAGCTGGTAGGGGGCAGATTAAGATTCTTCCAAAACATTTGGGCAGATTTTGTCCAAAATCAATGGATTCAGAGTATTGTCTCTCAAGGGTACAGAATAGGATTCAGAGTAAGACCTCCTGTGAGAAGATTTTTTCTCTCACGCATCCCAGCAAATCCAGTAAAGGCTCAGGCTTTTCTGAAGTGTGTTTCAGACCTGGAGCTTTCAGGGGTAATCATACCAGTTCCGTTTCAGGAACAGGGTCTGGGGGTTTTATTCAAATCTATTTATCGTCCCAAAGAAAGGCCAGTTCTGGATCTGAAAAGTTTGAATCGTTATGTGAGAGTACCAACTTTAGAAATGGTGACTAAGGACTATTCTTCCTTTTGTTCAGCAAGAGCATTATATGTCCACAATAGACTTATAGGATGCTTATCTTCATATTCAGATTCATCCAGATCGTTATCAGTATCTGAGATTCTCTTTTCTAGACAAGCATTACCAATTTGTCGCTCTTCCATTTGGCCTAGCGACAGCTCCAAGAATCTTTTCAAAGGTTCTCGTGCCCTACTCTCTGTAATCAGAGAATGGGGTATTGCGGTGTTTCCTTATTTGGACGATATCTTGGTACTAGATCAGTCTTTACATTCTGCAGTATCTCACACAAATCAACTAGTGTTGTTTCTTCAAAGAGGATCAATTTACCAAAAAGTTCCTTGATTCCTCAGACAAGGGTCACCTTTTTAGGTTTCCAGATAGATTCAGTGTCCATGACTCTGTCTCTAACAGACAACAGATGAATAAGATTGATTTCAGCTTTTCGGACCCTTCAGTCTCAATCATTCCCTTCAGTGGCTATGTGCATGGAAGTTTTAGGTCTCATGACTGCAGCATCGGACGCGATCCCCTTTTCTCGTTTTCATGAGAACTCTCCAGCTTTGTATGCTGAACCAATGGTTCAGGGATCATACAAAGATATCACAATTAATATCCTTAAATCCCAATGTTCGACTCTCTCTGACTTGGTGGTTAGATCACCATCGTATAGTTCAAGGGGACTCTTTTGTACATCCAACCTGGACTGTGATCACAACAGATGCAAGTCTTTCAGGTTGGGGAGCTGTCTGGGGATCTCTGACAGCACAAGGGGTTTGGAAACCTCAAGTGGCGAGGTTACCAATCAATATTTTAGAACTCCGTGCTATTTTCAGGGCTCTTCAGGTTTGGCCTCTGTTGAAGAGAGAACCGTTCATTTGTTTTCAGACAGACAATATCACAACTGTGGCATATGTCAATCATCAGGGTGGGACTCACAGTCCCCAAGCTATGAAAGAAGTATCTTGGATACTTGCTTGGAAAGAATCCAGCTCCTGTCTAATTTCTGCGGTTCATATCCCAGGTATAGACAGTTGGGAAGCGGATTATCTCAGCCGTCAGACTTTACATCCGGGGGAGTGGTCGCTCCATCCAGATGTGTTTTCTCAGATTGTTCAGATGTGGGGTCTTCCAGAAATAGATCTGAAGGCTTCTCATCTAAACAATTTACCCAGGTACCTGTCCAGGTCCAGGGGTCCTCAGGCAGAAGCGGTGGATCCGTTAACAGTTCCTTGGTGTTACCAACCTGCTTATATCTTCCCGCCTCTGGTTCTTCTTCCAAGATTGATTTCCAAGATCATCATGGAACAATTGTTTGTGTTGCTGGTGGCTCCAGCATGGCCTCACAGGTTTTGGTATGCAAATATTGTTCGGATGTCCAGTTGCCAGCCTTGGCCACTTCCATTAAGGCCAGACCTTCTGTCTCCAGGTCCGTTTTTCCATCAGGATCTCAAATCATTAAATTTGAAGGTCTGGAAATTGAACGCCTAGTGCTTAGTCATAGAGGTTTCTCTGATGCAGTGATTAATACTATGTTACAGGCTCGTAAATCTGTTTCTAGGAAGCTTTATTATAGAGTTTGGAAGACTTATATTTCATGGTGTTCTCATAAATTCTCCTGGCATTCTTTTAGAATTCCTAGAAATTTACAGTTTCTTCAGGATGGTTTGGATAAAGGTTTGTCTGCAAGTTCCTTGAAAGGACAAATCTCTGCTCTTTCTGATTTATTTCAAAGAAAGATTGCTAAACTTCCTGATATTCATTGTTTTGTGCAGGATTTCATTCATATCAATCTCCCTGGAGACTTAATTTAGTTTTGAAGGCTTTGCAGGCTCCTCCGTTTGAGCCTATGCATTCTTTGGACATTAAACTACTTTCTTGGAAAGTGTTGTTTCTTTTGGCCATCTCTTCTGCTAGAAGAGTTTCTGAATTTTCCGCTCTCTCTTGTGAGTCTCCTTTTCTGATTTTTCATCAGGATAAGGCGGTTTTGCAGACTTCATTTAAATTCTTACCTAAGGTTGTGAATTCTAACAACATTTATAAAGACATTGTTGTCCCTTTCTTGTGTCCTAATCCTAAGAATTATTTGGAGAGATCCTTACATTCTTTGGATGTGGTTAGAGCTTTGAAATATTATGTTGAAGCTACTAAAGATTTTAGGAAGACTTCTAGTCTGTTATCTTTTCTGGTTCAAGAAAAGGTCAGAAGGCTTCTGCCATTTCCTTGGCATCTTGGTTAAAGCTTTTGATTCATCAGGCTTATTTGGAGTCAGGTCAGGCCTCGCCTCAGAGAATTACAGCTCATTCTAATAGATCAGTCTCCACTTCGTGGTCTTTTAAGAATGAAGCTTCAGTTGATCAGATTTGCAAAGCAGCAATTTGGTCTTCTTTGCATACATTTACAAAATTCTACCGTTTTGAAGCAGTCTTTGGTAGAAAAGTTTTTCAGGCAGCTGTTTCAGTTTGATTCCTCTGCTTATATTTAAGTTTTTTCTTTTCATTATGAAAATAAACTTATAATTTGGGTAGTGGATTCATTTTTTCAGCGGAAAATGGCTGTTATTATTTTATCCCTCCCTCTCTAGTAACTCTTACGTGGAGTTCCACATCTTGGGTATTACTATCCCATATGTCACTAGCTCATGGACTCTTGCCAATTACATGAAAGAAAACATAATTTATGTAAGAACTTACCTGATAAATTAATTTATTTTATATTGGCAAGAGTCCATGAGGCCCACCCTTTTTATGGTGGTTATGATTTTTTGTATAAAACACAATTATTTCCATATTCCTTTGTTGATGCTTTCTACTCCTTTCTTTATCACCCCACTATTTGGCTATTCGTTAAACTGAATTGTGGGAGTGGTGAGGCATTTTGAGATTTGGGAAACTTTGCCCCTCCTAGTAGGATTGTATATTCCATACGTCACTAGCTCATGGACTCTTGCCAATATGAAAGAAATTAATTTATCAGGTAACTTCTTACATAAATTATGTTTTTTGGGTGCTTTCCCTGCAAGCAAGGATTTGGGTTTAGCTGTGTCCACATCAATCACTTGAGTAAGAGTAGTGGTGGCTTTTAAGCAGTTAGAAAGTGGTGAGGTGGTCCTTGCTTTGTTTTCCAACATATTTGCTGCCCTAGGTATAGAAAGCAAGAATTGGTTACTTTGTTCTTTCTTTTTCTACAGGTATCTGATAGGAGTATGTGTCCTTTAACACCTTGTGAGCTGTCTTTCTGCCAGACAGCTGCAAATGCGGGTAAGTGCCACTTGTCTTCTAGGTACTGGAGACTTGCACTATCTATTTTAATTAATTATCATGGGACATTTATAATCCTTTTTTGAGGATTCTTTGGGGCAGTTTGCAGGCACTATTTGTATGTGAGAGACTAAGGGGTTAACAGCTTTCCTTATATGTTTGGGGTGGCTTCTGACCTTATGGCTATTTGATTTTTATTTTCAACAAGGATCTCTAGTGATGTGATTGTGTTTTTTTATGTGGGGAATGTTTTAAACGGTTACTTCCGTTTTTACTTCAGGGTCTAGAAACATGTGCCTTTTACTTATGGCGCAGTTTCTTTTGATGCCGCTCACATGACCTCCCGATCTTCTGATTCGGAGTGGTGTCATTCCTGTGAGTTTTTCTTTGTTGCAGCTGTGAGATATTATCTGGCCGCCTGGAGAGTCCTTAGTTCATTCAGCCTCTGAAGGTTACGATAGGGCACCTCAGCTTCTGAGGTGTAGAGGTGTATTTTTTTATTTATTTTGCCTAAGAGTTTTAAAGAAAAAAATAGTTTTCTTAAAGTGACATTCCTTACTTTTTGGGTACTTTATCAACTATGGCTAATGAACAGGAGTCTGTTCCTTTTGATAAATGCTTATTATGTTTGGATGCTCAAATTGTCTTACCTATGCAATTTTGTTCCTCATGTTTAGAAATTAACCTTAAAATGTAAAGATAAATTACTTGTTTCTGAGCCTAATGAGGGCATTTGCCAATAGATTTTGCTGCTCAGATATCTTCTGCAGTATCTGCGGCTTTATCTGCTTTTCCCATGATGGGGAAGCGCAAGAGGAAATCTAGAAAAATTTCTGATAGTAAAGGTGTCTGTCCCATCTACTGCTGCAAACCTCCCTCATAAGTCTGATGAGGAGAATACCTTGGTAGCTTCTGAGGGTGAAAACTCAGACTCTGAACGTATAAATTCTTTGACTGATTTTGAAGAAGTAAACTTCAGATTTAAGCTTGAACACCTTCGTTTACTTCTAAAGAAGGTACTGGCTACTTTGGACTACTCCAATTCTTCTGTCGCTGCCAACCCTAAGAAATCTAGTAAGCTTAACAAATACTATGATGTTCCTTCCTCTGTGGAAGCGTTTCCTGTTCCAGACCGTGTGTCGGAGATCATTGCACAGGAATGGGAAAAGCCAGGGATTCCTCTTGTCCTGTCTCCTGTCTTTAAAAAGATGTTTCCTGTTGCTGACTCCATTCGAGACTCATTGTGCACGGTGCCTAAGGTAGAAGGGGCTATTTCTACTCTGGCCAAGAGAACCACGATTCCTATAGAGGAAAGCTGTTCCTTTAAGGATCCCATGGACAAAAAGCTCTGGAGGCTTATTTAAAGAAAATGTATGTTCATCAGGGTCTACAATGGCAACCTGCAGTTTGTATTGCCATGGTAACAAGTGCAGCATCTTATTGGTTTGATGCTTTGTCAGAATTGATTTTAGAGGAGACCCCGTTAGTGGAGATCCAAGATAGGATTAAGGCTCTCAAACTTGCCAATTCCTTTATCTCTGATGCTAACAAGCAAGTCATTAGACTGGGAGCCAAGATGTCTGGCTTCACTCTCCTAGCCTGCAGGCCTCTGTGGCTAAAATCTTGGTCAGCTGATGTTACCTCCAAGTCCAAGCTCCTGTCACTACCTTATAAGGGTAAGACCCTGTTTGGTCCTGGTCTGGCGGAGATAATTTCTGAAATTACGGGTAGAAAGGGGTCTTTTCTACCGCAAGACAAGAAGAATAGACATAAGGGACATAACATTTTTTTCTAATTTCTTCTATAAGGTATGAGTCCACGGATTCATCCTTTACTTGTGGGATATTATCCTCCTGCTAACAGGAAGGGGCAAAGAGCACCACAGCAGAGCTGTCTATATAGCTCCTCCCTTACCTTCACCCCCCAGTCATTCTCTTTGCCTACTCTAAGTACTAGGAAGGGTAAAGTGAAAGAGGGGATAAAATGGAGTTTGAATTTAGTTCTTAAAGTTCTCCACGGGGTTCCGTTTGAACCTATGCATTCCATAGATATTAAGCTTCTATCTTGGAAAGTTCTGTTTTTAGTTGCTATCTCTTCAGCTCGAAGAGTTTCTGAACTATCTGCATTGCAATGCGACTCGCCTTATCTTGTTTTCCATGCTGATAAGGTGGTTTTGCGTACCAAACCTGGATTCCTTCCTAAGGTTGTTACTAATAGGAATATCAATCAGGAAATTGTTGTTCCTTCTCTGTGTCCTATTCCTTCCTCTAAGGAGGAGCGTCTGTTGCACAACTTGGACATGGTTCGTGCTTTGAAGTTTTATTTGCAAGCAACCGAAGAATTCCGTCAAACATCTTCTTTGTTTGTTGTCTATTCTGGAAAACGTAGAGGTCAAAAAGCTACGGCTACCTCTTTCTTTTTGGCTGAAAAGCATCATCCGTTTGGCATACGAGACTGCTGGACAGCAGCCTCCTGAAAGGATTACAGCTCACTCTACTAGAGCGGTGGCTTCCACATGGGCTTTTAAAAATGATGCTTCTGTTGAACAGATTTGTAAGGCCGCGACTTGGTCTTCGCTTCATACCTTTTCCAAATTTTACAAATTTGATACTTTTGCTTCTTCGGAGGCTATTTTTGGGAGAAAGGTTCTTCAAGCAGTGGTGCCTTCCGTTTAACCATCTGTCTTGTCCCTCCCGTTCATCCGTGTCCTGTAGCTTTGGTATTGTATCCCACAAGTAAAGGATGAATCCGTGGACTCGTCATACCTTATAGAAGAAAAGTAAATTTATGCTTACCTGATAAATTAATTTCTTCTATAGTACGACGAGTCCACGGCCCGCCCTGTTGATTTTAAACTTGTCACCTCTGCACCTTGTAGTTTCTCCTTTTTCTTCCTGTACCTTCGGTCGAATGACTGGGGGGTGGAGCTAAGGGAGGAGCTATATAGACAGCTCTGCTGTGGTGCTCTTTGCCACTTCCTGTTAGCAGGAGGATAATATCCCACAAGTAAAGGATGAATCCGTGGACTCGTCGTACCATAGAAGAAATTAATTTATCAGGTAAGCATAAATTTACTTTTTCGTTCCCTTCCTAACTTCAACAGTCTTCCTCTCCCTCCTCCAAGCTGGAGCAGTCCAAGTCCTCTTGGTGATCCAATCAGACTTGGAATAAGGGGAAGCAATCAAAGAAGCCTTCATCTGAGACTAAGTCAGCATGAAGGGTCTGCCCCCGGTCTGGGATTGAATCAAGTGGGGGGTAGACTTTTCTTGTTTCGGCAAGCTTGTATATGCGATGTCCCAGACCCTTGGGCTGTGGACAAAGTATCTCAGGGTTAAAAAATAGAATTCAAGACTCTTCCACCCAGGGGCAGATTCCTCCTCTCAAGGTTATCTGCGGATCAGATAAAAAAGAGGCTTTCTTAAAGGTACACTGAACCCAATTTTCTTCTACAAGATACGACGAGTCCACGGATGTCATCCTTACTTGTGCGATATTAACCTCCTGCTAACAGGAAGTGGCAAAGAGCACCACAGCAGAGCTGTATATATAGCTCCTCCCTTCCCTCCACCCCCAGTCATTCTCTTTGCCTGTGTTAGTAATAGGAAGAGGTAAAGTGAGGTGTTAGTTTTAGATTCTTCAATCAAGAAGTTTTTTATTTTAAATGGTACCGGTGTGTACTATTTTCCTCAGGGAGATATGGAATGAAGAGGATTTCTGCCCTGAGGTTGATGATCTTAGCAGATGTAACTAAGATCCATGTTGGTTCCCACAGAGCTTCTGAAGGTAGTGCAAGAGAAATCTTCAGTGTGGAGAACAGTGTCATGCTACAAGCAGCATTGAGGTATGTTCAGTCTTTTATTCTGAGGAGACTTGGTATATCAGAGCTGGCTGACATTTTTTCCCTGCAAGGGAAGGGGTAAGCAGTAGACCTGTACACTGAGGGTGTTACTGAAAATCCAATGTTTATTCATAATGCTTTGACATATGGCTTTGACACTGTATGGGGCTTGACACTGGGAGAGGCAGCTTGACATTTTATACTTTATTAACAACAAAAGTCATTAGGGCTGCAAGCTTTATTTCATAATTACAGGTAGCCCTCAGTTTACGCCAGGGTTAGGTTCCAGAAGGAATGGTTGTAAATCGAAACCGTTGTAAATTGAAACCCAGTTTATAATGTAAGTCAATGGGAAGTGAGGGAGATAGGTTCCAGGCCCCTCTCAAAATTGTCATAAGTAACACCTAATACATTATTTTTAAAGCTTTGAAATGAAGACTTTAAATGCTAAACATCATTATAAACCTAATAAAATAACACACAACACAGAATATATAATTAAACTAAGTTAAATGAACAAAAACATTTGCTAAACAGCATTATAAACCTAATAAAATAATCACACAACACAGACTTCACTTGCATTTTTCAGCAAACAGTTCTTTCTATGCATTCCAATCTGGACTGATTTATAGACAGGAATATCTTGTTCCTTTGAAATCTGCTTGATAGCTCAGGTCTTGTTAAACTGATTTATTTCAGCTTGCTTGGCTTTGCTGCAACACAAGCGGACAGCGCCACCTACTGTCTATTTTAATAAATGCACTGCTTCTCAATGCTTTTCAATAGCAGTCACATGACTGGAAAAAAAGGTTGTTATTCTGAAACGGTGTAAATTGAACCGTTGTAAAACGAGGGCCACCTCTATAAGGGGACCACATGGCTTATTTTCACACCGCTGCTCATGCGGTTATTCAGACTGTTAGGACGACGTCCATGATGGGCGGGGCCTATTTCGCGCGCTCAGACGTGCAGTTTACTCTGACTGAGAAGGCAGCAGGCATTAGCTCCGGTGGGGCCTAAACTTGTGTTCTGTTCACCAGATCGTTGTCAAGTCATTTTGCAGTACCCTGAGGGCAGGTAGGCGCCACAGCTGGTGCAGGGGTATTTTTTTCTGTTAAGATATATTTTTTTGGTTAAAATGTCTCTTTGAGGGTAATTTCACCTTTTACTTATAGGGTGCAATAATTTTTGGGCCAATTGAATATTTATATTTAATTGTGTAGCGTTTTTTAACGTTTTAGGCAGTTTGTGAAAAAATTGTGCGCTTTTTATTTCTTAAAGGCGCAGTACACATTTTTCTAAAAATTGTTTAAATCAATAAATAAGGTGTTTTTCTTGACTATTGTGGTTATTTCTAGTCTGTTCAACATGTCTGACATTGAGGAAACTAATTGTTCTATGTGTTTAGAAGCCATTGTGGAACCCCCTCTTATTTTGTGTACCTCTTGTACTGAGAGGGCCTTGTAAAAAGCATATTTTAAATAAAGAAAGTGTGCCTAAGGATGATTCTCGATCTGAAGAGAATCAGGATATGCCATCTAATTCTCCCCAGGTATCACAACCTTTTACGCCCACACAAGCGACGCCAAGTACCTCAAGTGCGTCTAATTCTTTTACTCTGCAGGATATGGCTGCAGTTATGTCAACTACCCTTACAGAGTTGTTATCTAAGTTACCAGTGTTACAGGGTAAACGCAGTAGGTCAGGTATTAATGTGAATACTGAATCCTCTGATGCTTTATTGGCCATTTCCGATGTACCCTCACAGGGCTCTGAGTTGGGGGTCAGGGAATTGTTGTCTGAGGGAGAACATTCAGACCCAGGAAGTATGTTACCTCAGACAGATTCGGACGTCATGTCCTTTAAATTTAAGCTTGAACACCTCCGCCTGTTACTTCGGGAGGTTTTAGCGACTCTGGATGAGTGTGACCCTATTGTAATTCCTCCAGAGAAATTGTGTAAGATGGACAAATATCTAGAGGTACCTACTTACACTGATGTTTTTCCGGTTCCTAAAAGAATTTTGGAAATTATAAAAAAGGAATGGGACAGACCGGGTATACCGTTCTCTCCTCCTCCTAATTTCAAGAAAATGTATCCCATATCAGACACCGTTCGGGATTCTTGGCAGTCGGTCCCTAAGGTGGAGGGAGCTATTTCTACCCTGACTAAGCGTACAACTATACCTATTGAAGACAGTTGCGCTTTCAAAGACCCTATGGATAAGAAGTTAGATGGTCTTCTAAATAAATTATTTATTCATCAGGGTTTCCTTTTACAACCAACAGCTTGCATTGTTCCAGTTACTACTGCAGCAGCCTTTTGGTTTGATGCTCTAGAAGAGTCTCTGAAGGTTGAGGCCCCTTTAGTGGACATTTTAGAAAGAATTAGGGCTCTCAAGCTAGCTAATTATTTTATTACAGATGCCGCCTTTCAAATTGCTAAGTTGGCTGCGAAAAATGCAGGATTTGGCATTTTTTTAGTGCGTAGAGCATTATGGCTAAAATCATGGTCTGCTGATGTATCATCAAATCTAAGCTCTTAGCTATTCCTTTCAAGGGTAAGACCCTATTCGGGCCTGAGTTGAAGGAAATCATTTCTGACAGATTTCTTTCTCAATTGTCTGTAAACCAGATAAAAAGAGAGGCGTTCTTACGCTGTGTAAGAGACCTCTCTACTATGGGAGTAATTTGTCCCATTCCAAGATTAGAACAGGGACAGGGATTTTACTCAAATCTTTTCATAGTTCCCAAAAAAGAGGGAACGTTCAGACCTATTTTAGACCTCAAGAGTCTAAACAAGTTTCTCAGAGTTCCATCCTTCAAGATGGAGATCATCCGAACAATTTTACCAATGATCCAGGAGGGTCAATATATGACTACCGTGGACTTGAAGGATGCATACCTTCATTTCTTTCATGTAATTAGCAAGAGTCCATGAGCTAGTGACGTATGGGATATACATTCCTACCAGGAGGGGCAAAGTTTCCCAAACCTCAAAATGCCTATAAATACACCCCTCACCACACCCACAAATCAGTTTTACAAACTTTGCCTCCCGTGGAGGTGGTGAAGTAAGTTTGTGCTAGATTCTACGTTGATATGCGCTTCGCAGCAGGCTGGAGCCCGGTTTTCCTCTCAGTGTGCAGTGAATGTCAGAGGGATGTGAAGAGAGTATTGCCTATTTGAATTCAATGGTCCCTTCTACGGGATCTATTTCATAGGTTCTCTGTTATCGGTCGTAGAGATTCATCTCTTACCTCCCTTTTCAGATTGACGATATACTCTTATATACCATTACCTCTACTGATTCTCGTTTCAGTACTGGTTTGGCTTTCTACTACATGTAGATGAGTGTCTTGGGGTAAGTAAGCCTTATTTTTTGTGACACTCTAAGCTATGGTTAGGCACTTTTATATAAAGTTCTAAATATATGTGTTTAAACATTTATTTGCCTTGATTCAGGATGATCAATATTCCTTATTTCAGACAGTCAGTTTCATTATTTGGGATAATGCATATGAATTAAAACATTTTTTTCTTACCTTAAAATTGACTTTTTTCCCTGTGGGCTGTTAGGCTCGCGGGGGCTGAAAATGCTTCATTTTATTGCGTCATTCTTGGCGCGGACTTTTTTGGCGCAAAAAATTTCTTTGTCATTTCCGGCGTCATACTTGTCGCCGGAAGTTGTTCGTGTTTGCGTCATTTTTTTGACGTTTTGCGCCAAAAATGTCGGCGTCACCGGATGTGGCGTCATTTTTGGCGCCAAAAGCATTGGGCGCAAATAATGTGGGCGGCTTTTTTGGCGCTAAAAAATTTGGGTGTCATTATTGTCTCCACCTTTTTCTCACATTATTTAAGTCTCATTTTTCATTTGCTTCTGGTTGCTAGAGGCTTGTTCATTGGCATTTTTTCCCATTCCTGAAACTGCCTTTTAAGGAATTTGATAGATTTTGCTTTATATGTTGTTTTTTCTCTTACATATTGCAAGATGTCTCAGATTGACCCTGGATCAGAAGCTACTTCTGGAAAAACGCTGCCTGATGCTGGTTCCACCAAAGTTAAGTGTATCTGCTGTAAACTTGTGGTAACTGTCCCTCCGGCTGTAGTTTGTGATGAATGTCATGATAAGCTTGCTAATGCAGATAGTATTTCCATTAGTAATATACCATTACCTGTTGCTGTTCCATCAACATCTAATACTAAGGATGTTCCTGTTAATATAAGAGATTTTGTTTCTAAATCTATTAGGAAGGCTATGTCCGTTATTCCTCCTTCCAGTAAACGGAAAAGGTCTTTTAAAACTTCACATTTTTCAGATGAATTTTTAAATGAACATCATCATTCTGATTTGTCTGTTTCTGATGATGATTTTTCTGGTTCAGAGGATTCTGTCTCAGATATTGACACTGATAAATCTTCATATTTATTTAAAATGGAATTTATTCGTTCTTTACTTAAAGAAGTTTTAATCGCATTAGAGATGGAGGAATCTAGTCCTCTTGTTACTAAATCTACTAAGCGTTTAAATTCGGTTTTTAAACCTCCTACAGTTATTCCGGAAGTTTTTCCTGTCCCTGATGCTATTTCTGAAGTAATTTCTAGGGAATGGAATAATCTGGGTAATTCATTTACTCCTTCTAAAAGGTTTAAGAAATTGTATCCTGTGCCATCTGACGGATTAGAGTTTTGGGTCAAAATCCCTAAAGTTGATGGGGCTATCTCTACTCTCGCTAAACGTACTACTATTCCTACGGCAGATAGTACTTCCTTTAAGGATCCTTTAGATAGGAAAATTGATTCCTTTCTAAGGAAAGCTTATTTATGTTCAGGTAATCTTCTTAGGCCAGCTATTTCTTTGGCTGATGTTGCGGCAGCTTCCACTTTTTGGTTGGAGGCTTTGGCACAACAAGTGTCAGATCATAATACTCATAGCATTGTTAAATTTCTTCAACATGCTAATAACTTTATTTGTGATGCCATCTTTGATATCATTAGAGTTGATGTCAGGTATATGTCTTTAGCTATTTTAGCTAGAAGAGCTTTATGGCTTAAAACTTGGAATGCAGATATGTCTTCTAAGTCAACTTTGCTTTCCCTTTCTTTCCAAGGTAATAAATTGTTTGGTTCCCAGTTGGATTCTATTATTTCAACTGTTACTGGGGGGAAAGGAACTTTTTTACCTCAGGATAAAAAATCTAAAGGTAAATATAGGGCTGCTAATCGTTTTCGTTCCTTTCGTCAGAATAAGGAACAGAAACCTGATCCTTCCCCTAAAGGAACAGTTTCTGTTTGGAAACCATCTCCAGTCTGGAATAAATCCAAGCCTTTTGGAAAGCAAAAGCCAGCTCCCAAGTCCACATGAAGGTGCGGCCCTCATTCCAGCACAGCTGGTAGGGGGCAGATTAAGATTTTTCAAAGAAATTTGGATCAATTCGATTCACAGTCTTTGGATTCAGAACATTGTTTCACAAGGGTACAGAATAGGTTTCAAAGTAAGGCCTCCTGCAAGAAGATTTTTTCTTTCTCGCATTCCAATAAACCCAGTGAAGGCTCAAGCATTTCTGAAATGTGTTTCAGATCTAGAGTTGGCTGGAGTAATTGTGCCAGTTGCAGTTCTGGAACAGGGTCTGGGGTTTTACTCCAATCTATTCATTGTACCAAAGAAGGAGAATTCCTTCAGACCAGTTCTGGATTTAAAAATATTGAATCGTTATGTAAGGATACCAACATTCAAAATGGTAACTATAAGGACTATTCTGCCTTTTGTTCAGCAAGGGCATTATATGTCCACAATAGATTTACAGGATGCATATCTGCATATTCCGATTCATCCAGATCACTATCAGTTTCTGAGATTCTCTTTTCTAGACAAGCATTACCAGTTTGTGGCTCTGCCGTTCGGCCTAGCAACAGCTCCAATGATTTTTTCAAAGGTTCTCGGTGCCCTGCTATCTGTAATCAGAGAACAGGGTATTGTGGTATTTCCTTATTTGGACAATATCTTGGTACTTGCTCAGTCTTCACATTTAGCAGAATTTCATACGAATCGACTTGTGTCATTTCTTCAAGAACATGGTTGGAGGATCAATTTACCAAAGAGTTCATTGATTCCTCAGACAAGGGTAACCTTTTTAGGTTTCCAAATAGATTCAGTGTCCATGACTTTGTCTCTGACGGACAAGAGACGTCTGAAATTGGTTTCAGCTTGTCGAAACCTTCAGTCTCAATCATTCCCTTCGGTAGCCTTATGCATGGAAATTCTAGGTCTTATGACTGCTGCATCGGACGCGATCCCCTTTGCTCGTTTTCACATGCGACCGCTTCAGCTTTGTATGCTGAACCAGTGGTGCAGGGATTATACAAAGATATCACAGTTAATATCTTTAAATCTGATTGTACGACACTCTCTGACGTGGTGGACAGATCACCATCGTTTAGTTCAAGGGGCTTCTTTTGTTCTCCCAACCTGGACTGTGATCTCAACAGATGCAAGTCTGACAGGTTGGGGAGCTGTATGGGGGTCTCTGACAGCGCAGGGGGTTTGGGAATCTCAGGAGGCGAGATTACCCATCAACATTTTGGAACTCTGTGCGATTTTCAGAGCCCTTCAGTCATGGCCTCTTCTGAAGAGAGAATCGTTCATTTGTTTTCAGACGGACAATGTCACAACCGTGGCATATGTCAATCATCAAGGGGGGACTCACAGTCCTCTGGCTATGAAAGAAGTATCTCGGATACTTGCTTGGGCGGAATCCAGCTCCTGTCTAATTTCTGCGGTTCACATCCCAGGTGTAGACAATTGGGAAGCGGATTATCTCAGTCGCCAGACGTTACATCCGGGCGAATGGTCTCTTCACCCAGAGGTGTTTCTTCAGATTGTTCAAATCTGGGGTCTTCCAGAAATAGATCTGATGGCCTCTCATCTAAACAAGAAACTTCCCAGGTATCTGTCCAGATCCAGGGATCCTCAGGCGGAGGCAGTGGATGCATTGTCACTTCCTTGGAAGTATCATCCTGCCTATATCTTTCCGCCTCTGGTTCTTCTTCCAAGAGTGATCTCCAAGATTCTAAAAGAGAGTTCGTTTGTTCTGCTGGTGGCTCCAGCATGGCCTCACAGGTTTTGGTATGCGGATCTTGTTCAGATGGCTACTTGCCAACCTTGGACTCTTCCGTTAAGACCAGACCTTCTATCTCAAGGTCCTTTTTTCCATCAGGATCTCAAATCATTAAATTTGAAGGTATGGAGTTAGAACGCTTGATTCTCAGTCATAGAGGTTTCTCTGACTCCGTAATTAATACTATGTTACAGGCTCGTAAATTTGTGTCTAGGAAGATATATTATCGAGTCTGGAAGACTTACATTTCTTGGTGCTCTTCTCATCAATTTTCCTGGCATTCTTTTAGAATTCCTAGAATTTTACAATTTCTTCAGGATGGTCTGGATAAGGGTTTGTCTGCAAGTTCTTTGAAAGGACAAATTTCTGCTCTTTCTGTGTTGTTTCACAGAAAGATTGCTAATCTTCCTGATATTCATTGTTTTGTACAGGCTTTTGGTTCGTATAAAACCTGTCATTAAGTCAATCTCCCCTCCTTGGAGTTTGAATTTGGTTTTGGGGGCTTTACAAGCTCCTCCGTTTGAACCTATGCATTCTCTGGACATTAAATTACTTTCTTGGAAAGTTCTGTTCCTTTTGGCCATCTCTTCTGCTAGAAGAGTTTCAGAGTTATCTGCTCTTTCTTGTGAATCTCCTTTTCTGATTTTTCATCAGGATAAGGCGGTGTTGCGGACTTCATTTAAATTTTTACCTAAAGTTGTGAACTCTAACAACATTAGTAGAGAAATTGTGGTTCCTTCATTGTGTCCTAATCCTAAGAATTCTAAGGAAAGATCGTTGCATTCTTTGGATGTAGTTAGAGCTTTGAAATATTATGTTGAAGCTACTAAAGGTTTCCGAAAGACTTCTAGTCTATTTGTTATCTTTTCCGGTTCCAGGAAAGGTCAGAAGGCCTCTGCCATTTCTTTGGCATCTTGGTTAAAATCGTTGATTCATCATGCTTATGTCGAGTCGGGTAAAACTCCGCCTCAAAGGATTACAGCTCATTCTACTAGGTCAGTTTCTACTTCCTGGGCGTTTAGGAATGAAGCTTCGGTTGATCAGATTTGCAAAGCAGCCACTTGGTCTTCTTTGCATACTTTTACTAAATTCTACCATTTTGATGTGTTTTCTTCTTCTGAAGCAGTTTTTGGTAGAAAAGTACTTCAGGCAGCTGTTTCAGTTTGATTCTTCTGCTTATAATTTCAGTTTTTTTCATTATAAGATTAAAACTTTATTTTGGGGTGTGGATTATTTTTTCAGCGGAATTGGCTGTCTTTATTTTATCCCTCCCTCTCTAGTGACTCTTGCGTGGAAATTCCACATCTTGGGTATTTATTATCCCATACGTCACTAGCTCATGGACTCTTGCTAATTACATGAAAGAAAACATAATTTATGTAAGAACTTACCTGATAAATTCATTTCTTTCATATTAGCAAGAGTCCATGAGGCCCACCCTTTTTTGTGGTGGTTATAAGCACAATTATTCCAATTCCTTATTTTTTATGCTTTCGCACTTTTTTCTTATCACCCCACTTCTTGGCTATTCGTTAAACTGATTTGTGGGTGTGGTGAGGGGTGTATTTATAGGCATTTTGAGGTTTGGGAAACTTTGCCCCTCCTGGTAGGAATGTATATCCCATACGTCACTAGCTCATGGACTCTTGCTAATATGAAAGAAATGAATTTATCAGGTAAGTTCTTACATAAATTATGTTATTCCTATCCACAAGGATCATCATCAGTTCCTAAGGTTTGCCTTCCTGGACAAACATTTTCAGTTCGTGGCCACAGCACCCAGGATCTTTACAAAGGTTCTAGGGTCCATTCTGGCGGTTCTCAGACCGCGGGGCATAGCAGTGGTGCCTTATTTGGATGATATTCTGAATCAGGCGTCGACTTATCATTTAACGAAATCTCATACAGACATAGTGTTGTCCTTTCTGAGAACTCACGGATGGAAGGTGAACCTAGAAAAGAGTTCACTAGTTCCACAGACAAGGGTTCCCTTCTTGGTAACTCTAATAGACTCTGTAGACATGAAAATATTTCTGATGGAGATCAGAAAATCAAAAATTCTAAATACTTGCCGAGTCCTTCAGTCCAATCCTCGGCCATCAGTGGCTCAGTGTATGGAGGTAATTGGATTAATGGTAGCGGCAATGGACATCATTCTGTTTGCTTGTTTTCATCTCAGACCACTGCAGCTGTGCATGCTCGGACAGTGGAATGGGAACTATGCAAATTTATCTCCTCAGATCAATCTGGATCAAGAGACCAGGGACTCTCTTCTTTGGTGGTTGTCGCAGGATCATCTGTCCCAGGGGACGTGTTTCCACAGACCCTCTTGGGTGATAGTGACAATGGACGCCAGCCTTCTGGGCTGGGGTGCAGTCTGGAATTCCCTGAAGGCTCAGGGTCTATGGACTCAGGTGGAGTCTCTACTTCCAATCAATATTCTGGAGTTGAGAGCGATCTTTAATGCACTTCAGGCGTGGCCTCAGTTGGCTTCGGCCAAATTCATCAGATTCCAGTCGGACAATATCACGACTGTGGCTTATATCAATCATCAGGGGGGAACGAGGAGTTCCTTGGCGATGATAGAAGTATCCAAGATAATTCAATGGGCGGTGGGCCACTCTTGTTATCTGTCGGCAATCTACATCCCAGGAGTAGAAAACTGGGAAGCGGATTTTCTAAGTTGACAGACTTTTCATCCGGGGGAGTGGGAACTCCACCCGGAGGTGTTTTCTTCACTGATTCTCCGTTGGGGCAGACCGGAATTGGATCTGATGGCATCTCGACAAAATGCCAAGCTTCCAAGATACGGATCCAGGTCAAGGGATCCTCAGGCTGAACTGATAGATGCTTTGGCAGTGCCTTGGTCGTTCAGCCTAGCTTATTTGTTTCCACCGTTTCCTCTCCTTCCATGCGTGATTGCTCGGATCAAACAGGAGAGAGCCTCAGTAATTCTAATCGCGCCTGAGTGGCCACGCAGGACTTGGTATGCGGATCTAGTGGACATGTCCTCTCTGCCACCGTGGAAACTTCCATTGAGACAGGGCCTTCTCATTCAAGGACCTTTCCAACATCCAAATCTAAGTTCTCTGCAGCTGACTGCTTGGAGATTGAACACTTGATTTTTTCACTAAGCGGGTGATTCTCCGATTCGGTCATCGATACTTTGATACAGGCACGTGAGCCTGTCACTAGAAAGATCTATCATAAGATATGGCGTAAATATCTTTTTTAGTGTGAATCCAAGGGCTACTCATGGAGTAAAGTTAGGATTCCCAGGATTTTGTCTTTTCTCCAAGGAGGATTGGAGAAAGGATTATCAGCGAGTTCCTTAAAGGGACAGATTTCTGCTTTGTCAATTTTGCTACACAAACGTCTGTCAGATGTTCCAGATGTGTAGTGTTTTTGTCAGGCTCTAACCAGAATTAAGCCTGTATTTAGACCAATTACTCCACCTTGGAGTTTGAATTTAGTTCTTAGAGTTCTTCAAGGGGTTCCGTTTGAACCCATGCATTCCATAGATATTAAACTATTATCTTGGAAAGTTTTGTTTTTGGTTGCTATTTCTTCTGCTCGTAGAGTTTCTGAGCTTTCAGCGTTAGGGCTGTGGCTTCCACATGTGCTTTTAAAAACGATGCTTCTGTTGAACAGATTTGCAAGGCTGTGACTTGGTCGTCTCTTCATACTTTTTCCAAATTTTCCAAATTTGATACTTTTGCTTCTTCTGAGGCTGTTTTGGGGAGAAAAGTTCTTCAAGCAGTGGTGCCTTCCGTTTAGGTCTCTGTCTTGTCCCTCCCGTTTCATCCGTGTCCTGTAGCTTTGGTATTGTATCCCACAAGTAAGGATGAAATCCGTGGGCTCGTCGTATCTTGTAGAAGAAAAGTAAATTTATCAGGTAAGTAAATGCTTACCTGATAAATTAATTTCTTCTACGATACGACGAGTCCACGGCCCTCCCTGTCATTTTTTCAGACAGATTTGAATTATATTTTTTGCAACTTCAGTCACCTCTGCACCTTTTAGCTTTTCCTTTCTCTTCCTAAACCTTCGGTCTAATGACTGGGGGTGGAGGGAAGGGAGGAGCTATATATACAGCTCTGCTGTGGTGCTCTTTGCCACTTCCTGTTAGCAGGAGTTTAATATCCCACAAGCAAGGATGAAATCCGTGGACTCGTCGTATCATAGAAGAAATTAATTTATCAGGTAAGCATAAATTTACTTTTTTCTTTGTGATTCAGATAGAGCATGCAATTTTAAGCAACTTTCTAATTTACTCCTATTATCAATTTTTCTTCTTTCTCTTCCTATCTTTATTTGAAAAAGAAGGCATGTATGCAATTTTTATGATTTTGAACCCTGGACAGCACTTGTTTATTGGTTGTCGAATTTATCCAGCAATCAGCAAGAACCCAGGTTGTTCACCAAAAATGGTGGAAAGTTGCTTAAAATTGCCTGCTCTATCTGAATCATTAACGATAAAAATTGGGTTCAGTGTCCCTTTAAGCTGCATTCAGGACCTTTCCTCCCTGGGAGTGATTGTTCCAGTAACAGAACATGTCTAGGATTCTATTCAAATCTGTTTGTGGTTCCCAAAAAAAGAGGGAACTTTTTGACCCATTTTAGACCTTTTCTAGACAAGCACTTTCAATTTGTTGCTCTTCCGTTTGGCCTTGCCACAGCTCCCAGAATTTTCACAAAGGTTCTGGGAGCTCTCTTGGCAGTTGTCAGGTCTTAGGGAATTGCGGTGGCACCTTACCTGGATGACATATTGGTTCAGGCGCCATCTTTTCAACTAGCAAACTCTCATACAGAGATCTTATTGTAATATCTACGTTCCCATGGATAGAAACTGAATCTGGAGAGGAGTCCCCTTGTTCCAGCTACAAGGGTGTGTTCTTAGGGACCATTATAGATTCCCTATCTATGAAGATTTTTCTGACGGAGGTCAGAAAATCCAAACTTCTTTGCTTTTGCCTCTCTCCAGTCTACTGTTTGGCCATCAGTGGCTCAATGCATGGAGGTAATTGGTCTGATGGTCGCTTCCATGGACATAATTCCTTTTGCTCGATTCCATTTGAGAGCTCTGCGATTATGCATGCTCAGGCAATGGAACAGAGACCATTTGATCTGTCTCAGAGGATAGATCTGGACCAGTTGACAAGAGACTCTCTTGTGGTGGATTTCTCAGGATCATCTGTCTCAAGGCACATGCTTCCGGAGACCCTCCTGAGTGATTGTGACCACGGACGCCAGCCTGCGACTTGTTAAAGACTGAGGGCCTATGGACTCAAGAGGAGTCTTCTCTCCCCATAAACATCTTGGAGTTGACAGCGATTTTCAATGCCCTGATGGCTTGGTCTCAGGTGTCCTTAACTCGGGTTTATCAGATTTCAGTCAGAAAACATCACCTCAGTGGCTTACATCAACCACCAGGGAGGAACTTGGAGTTCCTTGGCCATGAAGGAGGTGGCTCAGATTATTCAGTGGGCGGAAGCTCACAATTGTCTTCTATCTGCCATCCACATTTAAGGAGTGGACAACTGGGAGGCGGATTTTCTGAGCAGACCTTTCATCCTGGGGAGTGAGCTCTCCATCCAGAGGTGTTCTCCAGGCTAACCCTCAAGTAGTGGGTTCCAGAGTTGGATCTGATGGCGTCGCATCAGAGCGCCAAGCTTCCAAGATATGGTTCAAGGTCAAGAGATCCTCAGGCCGCCCTGATAGATGCTCTGTCGGTTCCTTGGGATTTCGGTCTAGCATACCTGTTTCCTCCATTTGTGCTCCTTCCACGAGTCATTGCTTATATCAAACAGGAGAGAGCATCTGTAATTCTAATAGCTCCTGCATGGCCTCGCAGGATCTGGTTTACAGACCTGGTGAAGATATAATCTCTTCCTGCTTGGAGGTTACCACTAAGGAAGGACCTTCCAACTTAGGGTGCTTTCATCCAGCCAAATCTCGTTTCTCTGAAGCTGACTTCATAGAGGTTGAATGCTTAGCGTAAGTTTTCTGAGTCAGTCATTGATACCATGCTTCAGGCTCGCAAGCCTGTTACTCGTAAAATTTACCATAAAGTATGGTGCAAATACCTATATTGGTGTGAATCGAAGGGCTTCTCTTGGAGTAGGATCAGGATTCCTAGAATGTTGTCTTTTCTCCAGGAAGGTCTGGAGAAAGGGTTGTCAGTCAGTTCTCTGAAAGGTCAGATTTCTGCTTTCTCTATTCTTTTACATAAGCGTCTGGATGTGCCAGATGCTCAATACTTTTGTCAGGCCCTTTTCAGAATCAAGCCTGTGTTTAAACCTGTTGCTTCTCCTTGGAGCCTTAACCTAGTTCTTACAGTTTTGCAGCAGGCTCTGTTTGAGCCAATGCATTCTGTAGATATTAAGTTATCTTGGAAAGTTTTGTTTCTTATTGCAATTTCTTCTGCTTGCAGAGTTTCTGAACTCTCGGCTCTGCAGTGCGATTCGCCTTACCTTATTTTTCATGTGGATAAGGCGGTCCTTCAAACTAAATTGGGGTTTCTCCCTAAGGTGGTTTTGGATAGAAATATTAATCACGAAATTGTTGTTCCTTCTATTTGTCCTAATCCTTCTCATAAGGAACGTCTGTTGCATAACTTGGATGTTGTGTGCACTCTAAAATTCTACCTACAGGCTACTATGGATTTTCGTCAGTCTTCTGCCCTGTTTGCTTGTTTCTCAGGAAAGCGTAAAGGTCAGGCCACTTCTACTTCTCTTTCTCTCTGGTTGAGAAGTATGATTCATTTTGCTTATGAGACTGCTGGACAGCAACCTCCTGAGAGAATTACGGCTTATTCCACTAGGGCTGTCTCCTCTTCTTGGACTTTCAAAAATGACGCTACTGTGGAACAGATTTGCAAGGTGACAACATGGTCCTCTTTGCATACTTTTTACAAATTTGATACTTTTGCCTCGGCTGAGCCCTCTTTTGGGAGAAAGGTTCTTCAAGCGGTGCTGCCTTCTGTTTAGGTCTGCCTGTCTTGTTCTCCCTCCCTGTTCATTCCGTGTCCTCTAGCTTGGGTATTGGTTCCCACTAGTAATTGGAATGACGTTGTGGACTCTCCATGTCTTAGGAAAGAAAAGAAAATTTATGCTTGCCTGATAAATTTCTTTCTTTCCGGACATGGAAAGTCCACGACCCCACCCTTAAGATTAGACTAGTTATCTTCCTTTTCCATTTCCCTTCAACTGAATGACTGGGGGTTATGGATAAGGGAAGTGAATATCCCACTAGTAATTGGAATGTGTCTAGTCACTAGTAAAAGAAATTTATCAGGTAAGCATAAATTTTATTTTTGTATTTTTATATAGAAACTCACAGGTCCATAGCATACTGTTTAAGAGTATGTATACTACGTGTATGTGTGGCCCAGGGACAAATTCTTACTATTCTCCTTGCTTATTTTTTGCCCCCTAAAAAATACTCATGCACATAAAAGTGCGTATTCTATCCACTGTATATTTATGAATCAGGTTAGCGTGCAAATTTCTCTTGTTAAGTGTATCCAGTCCACGGATCATCCATTACTTATGGGATATATTCTCCTTCCCAACAGGAAGTTGCAAGAGTCCACCCACAGCAAAGCTGCTATATAGCTCCTCCCCTAACTGCCATTACCAGTCATTCTCTTGCAAGTCTCAACATAGATAGGAGGTCGTGAGAGTCTGTGTTTTTTTATACTTAGTTTATTTCTTCAATCAAAAGTTTGTTATTTTTAAATGGCACCGGAGTGTGCTGTTTATCTCAGGCAGTATTTGGAAGAAGAATCTGCCTGCGTTTTTTCTATGATCTTAGCAGACGTAACTAAGATCCAGTTGCTGTTCTCACACATTCTGAGGAGTAAGGTACTTCAGAGGGGGAATGGCGTGCAGGTTTTCCTGCAAATAAGGTATGTGCAGTAAAATATTTTTCTAAGAAATGGAATTGACTAAGAAAATACTGCTGATACCGAAGTAATGTAAGTACAGCCTTTAAATGCAGTGAAAGCGACTGGTACCAGGCTGATTGATAGAGATATATGCTAAGGTATGTGCAGTAATATATTTTTCTAAGGAATGGAATTGACTAAGAAAATACTGCTGATACCGAAGTAATGTAAGTAAAGCCTTAAATGCAGTGATAGCGACTGGATCAGGCTTATTAATAGACATACATACTCTTATAAGAATGTGTTTTAAAACGTTTGCTGGCATGTTTAATCGTTTTTTAACATATGTTTGGTGATAAAACTTATTGGGGCCTAATTTTTCCACATGGCTGGCTTAAATTTTGCATAGAAACAGTTATAGGGAAGGTAATCCACAGCTCAGCTGTGGCAGTTTTGTTGTGTCTGTTTAAAAAAAAAAATGTCGTTTTTTTTTTTTTTTTTTTTTTTTTTTTTATCTGTTTTTTGCATTAAGGGGTTAATCATCCATTTGCAAGTGGGTGCAATGCTCTGTTAACTTATTACATGTACTGTAAAAATTTCGTTCGATTTACTGCCTTTTTTCACTGTTTTTCAAATTTTGACAAAATTTGTTTCTCTTAAAGGCACAGTAACGTTTGTTATATTTGCTTGTTAACTTGATTTAAAGTGTTTTCCAAGCTTACTAGTCTCTTTATTAGTTCTAACATGTCTAACATAGAGGAGGCTCTGTGTTTATTATGTTTAAAGCCATGGTGGAACCCCATTTTAGAATGTGTACCAGATGTACTGATTTCATGTTAAACAATAAAGATCATTTTTTGTATTTAAAAACATTATCACCAGAGGATTCTGTCGAGGGGGAAGTTATGCCGACTAACTCTCCCCACGTGTCAGACCCTTTGACTCCTGCTTTAGGGACTCACGCTCAAATGGCGCCAAGTACATCAAGGGCACCCATAGCGTTTATTTTACCAGAGGATTCTGTCAAGGGGGAAGTTATGCCGACTAACTCTCCCCACGTGTCAGACCCTTTGACTCCCGCTCCAGGGACTCACGCTCAAATGGCGCCAAGTATATCAATGGCGCCCATAGCGTTTATTTTACAAGACATGGCAAAGGTTGTGTATAATACACTGGCAGCAGTATTAGTCAGACTACCTGAAATTAAAGGAAAGCAAAACAGCTCTGGGGGTAGATACAGAGCATACAGACGCTTTAAGAACCATGTCTGATACTACCTCACAATATGCTTAGTCTGTGGGTGATATTTGTGACTCAGGGAAGATGATTTAACCTGATTCTGATATTTCTACATTTAAAATTTATGCTTGAGAACCTCCACTTGTTGCTCAGGGAGGCTTTAGCTGCTCTGAATGAATGTGTACAATCGCAGTGCCAGAGAAATTGTGTAGACTGGATAAATAATATGCAGTGCCGGTGTGTACTTATGTTTTTCCAATACCTAAAGAGGTTTACTAAAATTTTTCATAAGGAATGGGATAGACCAGGTGTGCCGTTCTCTTCCCCTCCTATTTTTTAGAAGAATGTTTTCTAATAGTTGCCACCACACGGGACTTATGGCAGACAGTTCCTAAGGTGGAGAGAAGAGTTTCTACTCTAGCTAAGCGTACCACTACCTCTGGCGAGGACTGTTGTGCTTTTTTAGATCCAATGGATAAAAAATGTTTATTCAACAAGGTTTTATCCTGCAGCCCCTTGCACGCATTGCTCCTGTCACTGCTGCTGCGGCGTTCTGGATTGAGTCTCTTGATGAGGCTTTACAGGCTCCATTGGATGAATATATTTGACAAGCTTAGAGCACTTAAGCTAGCCAATTCCTTTGTTTTCTGATGCCTTTGTTCCTTTGACTAGACTAACGGCTAAGAATTCTGTTTTTTACTATACTGGCGCGCAGAGCGCTATGGCTTATATCATGGTCAGCTGTCGTGACTTTAATAAATAAGCTACTTAACTTCCCTTCAAGGGGCTGACCCTATTCAGGCCTAGTTTGAAGGAGATTATTACTTATATCACTGGAGGAAAAGATCATGCCCTTCCTCAGGACAGGTCCAAATCAAGGGACAAAAAAGGCCTAATTTTCGTGCCTTTCGAAAATTCAAGGCAGGTGTGGCATCAACTTCCTCTAAGGCAAAATAAGAGGGAACTTTTGCTCAGTCCAAGGCGGTCTGGAGACAACCGGACCTGGAACAAAGATAAGCAGGTCAAGGAGCCTGCTGCTGCCTCTAAAACAGCATGAGGAATGGACCCCTATCTGGTAACGGATCCTATAGGGGGCAGACTTCATTCTTCGCCCAGGCGTGGGCAAGAGATGCCCAGGATCCCTGGGCATTGGAAATTATACCCCAGAGATATCTTCTGGATTTCAAAGCTTTCCCCCCCAAAAAAGGGGAGTTTTTGCCTTTCACATTTATCTGCAAACCAGATAAAGAAAGAGACATTCTTGCATTGTGTACGTGACCCATTCAGTTCCAATAGAGGAACAGGGACACAGTTTTCCTCAAATCGGTTTGTGGTTCCCAAGGAAAGGAAACCTTCAGACCTATTTTGGATCTAAAAGATCTTAAACAAATTCTTTAGAATTCTATCATTTAAGATGGAAACTATTCGTACCATCTTAACTATGATCCAGGAGAGTCAATAGAGGACTACAATGGATTTGAAGGATGCTTATCCTCACATTACGATGCATAAAGATCACCATCGGTTTTTCAGGTTTGCCTTTCTAGACAGGCATTACCAGTTTGTAGCTCTTTCCTTTGGGTTAACTACAGCCCCTAGAATCTTTATGGAGGTTCTGGGGTCACTTTGGCGGTCCTTAGGCCGCGGGGCATAGAAGTGGCCCCTTATTTAGACGACATCCTGATACAGGCGTCAAACATCCAAGTTGCCAAGTCTCATACGGACGTAGTACTGGCATTTCTGAGATCGCATGGGTGGAAAGTGAACAAGGAAAGAGTTCTCTATCCCCAATATCAAGGGTTTCCCTCCTAGGGATTCTGATAGATTTTGTAGAAATTAAAATTTACCTGACGGAGTCCAGGTTGTCAAAGTTTCTAAATTTCTGCTGTGTTCTTCATTCCATCCGCGCCCTTTGGTGGCTCAGTACATGAATGTAATCGGCTTAATGGTAGCGGCAAGGGACATAGTACCGTTTGCACGCCTACATTTCAGACCACTGCAACTATGCATGCTCAGCCAGAGGAACGGGGATTACACAGATTTGTTCTCCTGTTAAATCCGGACCAAGAAACCAGAGATTCTCTTCTCTGGTGACTATCTCGGGTCCATCTGTCCAAGGGTATGACCTTCCGCAGGTCAGATGGGACAATTGTTACAACAGATGCCAGCCTTTTAGGTTGGGATACAGTCTGGAACTCCCTGAAGGCTCAGGGATAGTGGACTCAGGAGGAGACCCTCCTTCTAATGAATATTCTGGAACTGGGAGCGATATTCCATGCTCTTCAGACTTGGCCTCAGTTAGCAACTCTGAGGTACATCATATTTCAGTCGGACAATATCACGACTGTGGCTTACATCAACCATCAAGGGGGAACAGAAGTTCCCTAGCAATGTTAGAAGTCTTAAAATAATTCACTGGACAGAGACTCACTCTTGTCTAAAAGCTATCCCTATCCCAGGTGTTGAGAACTGGGAGGCAGATTTTCTAAGTCGTCAGACTTTTCATCCGGGGGAGTGGGAATTCCCTCCGGAGGGGTTTGCACAAGATCAAGCAGGAGAGTGCTTTGGTGCTTTTGACAGCGCCTGCGTGGCCACGCAGGACCTGGTATGCAGATCTGGTGGACATGTCATCCTTTCCACCACGGTCTCTGCTTCTGAGACAGGACCCTCTATCTCAGGGTCTTTTCAACCATCTAAATATAACTAATCTGAGATGGACTGCCTGGAGACAGAACGCTTGATGTTATCAAAGCATGGCTTCTCCGAGTCAGTAATTGATACCTTAATACAGGCATAAAAGCCTGTCTCTAGGAAAATTTAACATAAGATATGGTGTAAATATCTTATTGTTATGAATCCAAGGGTTACTCATGGAGTAAAGTCTGGATTCCCAGGATATTATCTTTTCTCCAAGATGATTTTGAGAAAAGGGTTGTCAGCTAGTTCTTTAAAAGGACAGATTTCTACTCTGTCTATTCTTTTGCACAAGCGTCTGGCAGGTATTCTAGACTTTCAGGCATTTGGTCAGGCTTTGGTTAGAACCAAGCCTGTGGTTAAAAATGTTGCTCCGCCATGGAGCTTAAAGCTGGTTCTTAAGGTTCTTCAAGGAGTTCCATTTGAACCTTTTCATTCCATAGATATCAAACTTCTATCTTGGAAAGTTCCTTTTTGGTAGCTATTTCCTCGGCTCATAGAGTCTCCGAGTTATCTGCGTTGCAATGTGATTCTCCTTATCTGGTTCTCCGTACGGATAAGGTAGTCCTGTGTACCAACCTGGGTTTTTACCTAAGGTGGTATCTAACAAGAATATCACTCAAGAGATTGTTGTTCCATTCTTGTATCCTAATCCTTCTTCAAAGAAGGAACGTCTATTACACAATTTGGACGTGGTTCGTGTTTTAAAGTTTTACTTACAAGCTACTACAGATTTTCATCAAACATTCACCTTGTTTGTTGTCTATTCTGGACAGAGGAGAGGTCAAAGGACTTCAGCAACCTCTCTGTCTTTTTGGTTAAAAAGCATAATTCATTTAGCTTATGAGACTGCTGGACAGCAGCCTCCTGAAGGGATTACAGCTCATTCTACTAGAGCTGTGGTTTTCACTTGGGCCTTTTTTAAATGTGGCTTCTGTTGAACAGATTACAAGACGGAGTCTTGGTCTGCGTTTCATACTTTTTCAAATTTAACAAATTTGATACCTTGCTTCTTCGGAGGCTATTTTTGGGAGAAAGGGTTTTTTACAGGCAGTGGTAACTTCCGTTTAAGTACCTGCCTTGTCCCTCCCATCATCCGTGTACTTTAGCTTTGGTATTGGTATCCCATAAGTAATGGATGATCCGTGGACTGGATACACTTAACAAGAGAAAACATAATTTATGCTTACCTGATAAATGTATTTCTCTTGTAGTGTATCCAGTCCACGGCCCGCCCTGTCACTTTAAGGCAGGTAATTTTTCCATTAAACTACAGTCACCACTGCACCCTATGGTTTTCCTTTCTCTGCATGTTTTCGGTCGAATGACTGGTAATGGCAGTTAGGGGAGGAGCTATATAGCAGCTTTGCTGTGGGTAGACTCTTGCAACTTCCTGTTGGGAAGGAGAATATATCCCATAAGTAATGGATGATCCGTGGACTGGATACACTACAAGAGAAATAAATTTATCAGGTAAGCATAAATTATGTTTTTTTTTCACATGCGCACATAAGTGTGCATTCCCCGTGGCATATTTTTGCGTCATATTCGTGCACCATATTTTTCACGCCCTTTTATTTCTTTCATGTAATTGGCAAGAGTCCATGAGCTAGTGACGTATGGGATATACATTCCTACCAGGAGGGGCAAAGTTTCCCAAACCTCAAAATGCCTATAAATACACCCCCCACCACACCCACAATTCAGTTTTACAAACGTTGCCTTCTATGGAGATGGTGAAGTAAGTTTGTGCTAGATTTCTACGTTGATATGCGCTTCTCAGCATGCTGAAGCCCGGTTCCTCTCAGAGTGCAGTGATTGACAGAGGGATGTGAAGGGAGTATTACCTATTGAATACAAAGGTCATCCTAACGGGGATCTATTTCATAGGTTCTCTGTTATCGGTCGTAGAGATTCATCTCCTACCTCCCTTTTCAGATCGACGATATACTCTTATATACCATTACCTCTACTGATTCTCGTTTCAGTACTGGTTTGTCTATCTACTTTATGTAGATGAGTGTCTTTTGGTAAGTATGTTTTCTTTTATTTAAGACACTCTCAGCTATGGTTTGGCACTTTATATGTAAAGTTCTAAATATATGTTTTGTACTTATATTTGCCATGATTCAGGTTAATCAGTATATTTCCTTTTTGCAGACTGTCCGTTTCATTTTGGGAAATGCATATAAAAAAAAAAAAAAAAAATTACCTGAAATTTTCAAATTGGCTCTCTTTTTTAAATTGCGGGCTGTTAGGCTTGCGGGAGCGCAAAATGCTATCATTTATTGCGTCATTCTTGGTGCAAGACTTTTTTGGCGCGAGAATTACGTTTGTTGACGTAATTTCATCATTTCCGGCGTCTTAGTTGGCGCCGAGAATTTTCACGTAGATGCGTCATCTATGATGCTTGTGTTTGTTGCAGACGTTCTTGGCGCCAAAAAATATTTTGTCAGTTGTGGGCGTCATACTTGGCGCCAGATTTCTGACAATATTTAAGTCTTTATTTCATTTTGCTTCTGGTTTCCAGAGGCTAAATTTGTTTGCATTTTTTCTCATTCCTGAAACTGTCATATAAGGAAATTGATATTTTGCTTTATATGTTGTTTTTTCTCTTACATTTGCAAGATATCTCAAAACTGTTCCTGTATCAGAAAACACTGTTGGATTCCTGCTGACTGATATCAGTCCTACCAAAGCTAAGTTTATTTATTTTAATGTTATGAATTTTTAACTTTAGCTATGGTTTGTAATAAGTTATCATGATAAACTTTTACATGCAGAAAAAATGTCCTTCAGTATTAATGCATTGTCTATTGCTATTCTTTTAACATCTAATGTACAAGATATACCTGGGAATTTATAAGAATATTTTTCTGATTCTATTCTGAAGGCTTTTTCTGCCATCCCGCCTTTTAATAAAATGTAAGGGTCTTTTTTAAACTTCTCATTTAGTTGATGAATTTTCAAATGACCGACAACGTACTGAATTATCCTTCTCTGATGATGATTTATCTCATTCAGAATATCCTTCATCAGATATTGACACTAACAAATCTACTTTTTTACTTTTAAATAGAGTATATTCGTTCTTTGTTGAAAAGGTGTTGATTATTTTGGATATTGAGGAGACTAGTCCTCTTGATATTAAGGCTAGCTAACATTCTGCTTATTAACCTCCTGTGGTTACTTCAGAGGTTTTTTTCCAGTTCCTAATACTGGGGAATGGAATAGGCCTGGTACTTCTTTTATTCCTTCTTTAAGGTTTTAAAATTGTATCCTTTGCCAGCCATGAGTTTGGTGTTTTGGGAAAAGATCCCCAAAGTTAATGGGGCTATCTCTACTCTTGCTAAACGTACTACTATTCCTATGGAAAATAGTATTTATTTTAAAGATCCTTTAGATGGGACACTTGTATCTTTTCTAAGGAAAATTAATTTATTTTCAGGTCCTTTTCTTAGGCCTGCAATTTGGCTGATGTTGCAGCTGTTTCATCTTTTTTGGTTGGAAACTTTAGCGCAACAAGTATTGGTTTATGATTTGTTTAGCATTGTTAACTTGATTCAACATGCTAATAATTTCATTTGTGATGCCATTTTTTGATATTATCAAAATTGAGGTTCAATCTATGTCTTTAGCTATTTTAGCTAGAAGAACTTTGTGACTTAAATCTTGGAACGCTGATTTGATTTCTAAAATCCAGATTTCTATTTTCTTTCCATCCAAGGTAATAAATTATTTGGTTCACAGTTGGATTCAATACTTTCAACTGTTACTCTGGGGAAGGGAGTTTTTTTGCTTCAAGATTAAGTTCTATGCTTATATTAGTTTTTGTTCTTAATGAGGAACAGAAACCTAAATCTTCCCCAAGTAACATGTTTCTAATTGGAAGCTTTCTTCAAAATGGAATGAATTCAAGCCATTTAAGAGATCAAAGTCAGCCCCCAAATTCGCATGAAGGTGCGGCCCTTATTCCAGCTTAGTTGGTAGGGGGCAGGTTAAGATTTTTCTAAAGTTGTTTGGTTCAATTCGGTCCAAACTTCTTAGATTGGGGTACAGAATAGGATTCAGAGTAAGACCGCCTGTGAGAAGTCTTTTTCTCTCTCACATATTCTAGCTATTTCAGTAAAGGCTCAGACTTTCCTGAAGTGTGTTTCAGACCTGGAGTTATCTGGGGTATTCATACCAGTTTCGTTTCAGGAACGGGGTCTGGGGTTTTGTTCAGAACTATTCATTGTCCCAAAGAAAGAAAAACTTTTGAATTGTCATGTTAGAGTACCATCTTTCAAAATGGTGATTATAAGGTCTATTCTGCCTTTTGTTCAGAAAGGGCATTATTTGCCTACAATAGACTTACAGGATACATATCTTCATATTCCGTTTTCATTCAGATTATTTTCATTTTCTGAGATTCTCTTTTTTAGACAAGCGTTACCAATTTGTTGCTTTTCCTTTCTGGCCTAGCGACAGCTCTAGGAATCTTTTCAAAGGTTCTCAGTGTTTCCTTATTTGGACGATATCGTGGTACTTGCTCAGTCTTTTTGTTCTGCAGAATCTCATACAATTCAACTTCTGTTGTTTCTTCAAAGACATGGTTGGAGGTTAATTTTATCAAAAGTTCCTTGATTCCTCAGACAAGGGTCACCTTTTTTAGGTTTCCAGATAGATTGTGTCAATGTCTTTGTCTCTAACTTGTCTCTAAGCTTGTCAGAACCTTCAGTCTCTATTATTTCCTTCAGTAGCTATATGCATGGAAGTTTTAGGTCTCATGACTGCAGCATTGGATTCGATTCCCTTTGCTCATTTTTATATGAAACCTTTCCAGTTTTTATAACTGAATTAATGGTGCAGGGATTATTCTAGGATATCACATTTAATATCCTTGAATCCCAATATTCAGCTATCTCTGACTTGATGGTTAGATCACCATCGTATAGTTCTACAGGTCTCTTCGGTTCATCCAACCTGGACATTGATGACAACAGGTACGAGTCTTTTAGGTTGGGAAGCTGTCTGGGGATCTCTGACAGCACAAGGGGTTTGGAAATCTCAAGAGGCGAGATTACCATTCAATATTTTGGAACTCTGTGCGATTCTCAGAGTTCTTCAGTTTTGGCTTCTATTTGAAGAGATAGATGTTTATTGGTTTTCAGACAGACAATGTCACAACTGTGGCGTATGTCAATCATCAGGGTGGGACTCTCAGTCCTCAGGCTATGAAAGAAGTATCTCGGATACTTGCTTTGGCAAAATCCAGCTCCTGTCTAATTTCTGCGGTCCATATCCCAGGTATAGACAATTGGGAAGTGGATTATCTCTGTCATCAAGCTTTACATCCGGGAGAATGGTCTCTTCACCCAGATGTGTTTTTTTCAAATTATTCAGATGTGGGGGCTTCCAGAAATAAATCTGATGGCATCTCATCTAAACAAGAAATTTCCCAGGTTCCTATCCAGGTCCAGGGATCCTCAGGCGGAAGCAGTGTATGCATTGACACTTCCTTGGAGTTATCAACCTGCCTATATTTTTCCGCCTCTTGTTCTTCTTCCAAGAGTGATTTTCAAAATCATCATGGAGCAATCGTTTGTGCTGCTGGTGGCTCCAGCATGGCCGCTCAGATTTTGGTATGTGGATCTTGTTCCGATGTCCAGTTGCCAACCTTGGCCACTTCCATTAAGGCCAGACCTTATATCTCAAGGTTCGTTTTTCCATCAGGATCTCAAATCATTAAATTTGATGGTATGGAAATTGAACGCTTAGTCATAGAGGTTTCTCTGACTCAGTGATTAATACTATGTTGCAGGCTCGTAAATCTGTGTCTAGAAAGATTTTTTATCGAGTTTGGAAGACTTACATTTCATGGTGCTCTTCTCATAAATTCTCTTGGCATTCTTTTAGAATTCCTAGAATTTTACAGTTTCTTCAGGATGGTTTAGATAAGGGTTTGTCTGCAAGTTCTTTGAAAGGACAAATCTCTGCTCTTTCGGTTCTGTTCCACAGAAAAATTGCTAGACTTCCTGATATTCATTGTTTTGTACAGGCTTTGGTTCGTATCAAGCCTGTCATTAAATCAATTTCTTGGAGTCTTAATTTGGTTTTGAAGGCTTTACAGGCTCCTCCGTTTGAGCCTATGCATTCTCTGGACATTAAAGGACCAGTAAACACAGCAGATTTGCATAATCAACAAATGCAAGATAACAAGACAATACAATAGAATTTACTCTGAATTTCAAATGAGTAGTAGATTTTATTCTAACAAGTTTCAAAGTTATATATATTTCCACTCCCCCTGTACCATGTGATAGCAATCAGCCAAACACAAATAAATATACGTATAGTCTGAGTTCTTGCACATGCTCAGTAGGAGCTGGTGACTCAAAAAAAAGTGTAAATATAAAAGACTGTGCACATTTTTGTTGTTTAAAATTACATGCTGTATCTGAATCATGAAAATGTAATAAAACATGTGTCCCTTTAAATTACTTTCTTGGAAAGTGTTGTTCCTTTTGGTCATCTCTTCTGCTAGAAGAGTTTCTGATTTATCTGCTCTTTCTTGTGAGTCTCCTTTTCTGATTCTTCATCAGGATAAGGCGGTTTTTGCGGACTTCGTTTAAATTTTTACCTAAAGTTGTGAACTCCAACAACATTAGTAGAGAAATTGTTGTCCCTTCTTTGTGTCCTAATCCTAAAAATTCTCTGGAGAGATCCTTACATTCTTTGGATGTGGTAAGAGCTTTGAAATATTATGTTGAAGCTACTAAAGATTTCAGAAAGACTTCTAGTCTATTTGTTATCTTTTCTGGTTCTAGGAAAGGTCAGAAGGCTTATGCCATTTCTTTGGCATCTTGGTTAAAGCTTTTGATTCATCATGCTTATTTAGAGTCGGGTAAATCCCTGCCTCAGAGGATTACGGCTCATTCTACTAGGTAAGTTTCCACTTCCTGGGTTTTTAATAATGAAGCTTCTGTTGATCAGATTTGCAAATCAGCAACTTGGTCTTCTTTGCTTATTTTTACTAAATTCTACCATTTTGATGTTTTCTCTTCTTCAGAAGCAGTTTTTGGTAGAAAAATACTTCAGGCAGCTGTTTCAGTTTTATTCTTCTGCTTATATTTTCAGTTTTTTTCATTATAAGATTAAAACTTTTGATTTGGGTTGTGGATTAATTTTTCAGCGGAATTGGCTGTCTTTATTTTTATCCCTCCCTCTCTAGTGACTCTTGCGTGGAGTTCCACATCTTGGGTATTTGCTATCCCATACGTCACTAGCTCATGGACTCTTGCCAATTACATGAAAGAAAACATAATTTATGTAAGAATTTACCTGATAAATTAATTTCTTTCATATTGGCAAGAGTCCATGAGACCCACCCTTTTTATGTTGGTTATGATTTTTTTGTATAAAGCACAATTATTCCAATTCCTTGTTGATGCTTTCGTTCCTTTCTTATCACCCCACTTCTTGGCTTTTCGTTAAACTGAATTGTGGGTGTGGTGGGGGTGTATTTATAGGCATTTTGAGGTTTGGGAAACTTTGCCCCTCCTGGTCGGAATGTATATCTCATACGTCACTAGCTCATGGACTCTTGCCAATATGAAAGAAATTAATTTATCAGGTAAATTCTTATATAAATTATGTTTTTGTGCCTTTAAGTACACATCTAAGTATTTGATATTTTCACACCATAAATGTGCAAACTGACATTGTATCATGCATCTCTATTGGTGCACCAATATCGCGCACATCATGACGCATTATAGCTGCAACTTTTTTAGCGCATTTTTTCAACATATTTGCCTTGAAATTTGCGCAATCTGACATAAACTGCTTTCTAGGTTTCATTTGCTTAGTGCCTAACGTCCTTGCAATGCTATATAATGGGGGCATATTTTCTCCTTTTCCTCAAAAACTTGCCTTAAAGGGATCCTAAACCCAGCCCATTTTAGGGTCAGCACCCTGGATAGTGCTTACTTATTGGTGGCTGCATTTAGCCACCAATAAGCAAGCGTAACCCAGGTTCTGAACCAAAAATGAGATAGCTCCTAAGCTTTACAGTGCTGTTTTTAAATAAAGATAGCAAAAGAACAAAACAAATTTAATAGTAGTAAATTAGAAAGTTGCTTAAAATTGCATGCTCTATCTGAATCATGAAACAAAGTGGGTTTAGTATTCCTTTAAGGAGGTAATACTAGAAATTATTGCATCTTATTTTTACTTTTTTGCCATAATTGAGCAGCACCAATCTGTTACCATAGGAACTGAGTCTGTTGAACACCTTTCAACCATTAAGTGTGCTTATTGTAAAACAACTGTAGCTTCTTCAGCTCATTTGTGCCTCATGCTTAATTTCTTATTGCATACCAATCAATCTAATGATGTTTCTATGTGTACTAACGCACCTACTGTCTCCTCCTTACAGATGGATTCAGATGGTGTACACCCAGCAATTAAAAAACGTTTATTGCTGCTGACATTACGAAGGCCCTAGCTGCACTACCGCCTTCAAATAATCGAAAAAGGTCATTTCAAATTTTACCTTCTACTAGTAATAGAAGTACTGATCTACATAATACTAAAATGTCTTCGAACCATGAGGATTCTGCTAACAGTGAGACTCCCTCATCGGATGCAGAACCTGATAATTTCTTCTTTTTTTAAAATTCAAACATATTCGTTCTCTTTTGACGGAAGTCTTAGTCACTTTATGGATTTAAGAAGCTAAACCTTCTAATGATAAACCCTGTAATCGTCTGAATTCAGTATATAAAACGGTTGTCAAACTCCCTGAGATTTTCCCTATACCTGATGCTGTCTCTGATATGATTGCTAAGAAATGGTCTAAACCAGGTGTCTCTCTTAACCCTTTTTCAAGGTATAAAAATGATATCCTTTACCTCCTGCTAACTTAGAATGATGGGAAACTGTTCCCAATGTTGATGGGGCCATTTCCACTCTGGCTAAACACACTACTATTCCTCTAGAAGACAGAACTTCTTTTAAAGACCCTTTAGAAAGAAAACTTACATCTTATCCAAGAAGGGCATATTTACATACTGGCTATCTTCTTAGACCAGCTATATCTATTGCTGATGTGGCTGCTGCTTCTACTTTCTGGATATCGAATCTAGCTCAGCAGTTTGTCTTCTGGCCCTTAATGTTCTTATCTCTTAAATTTACTTCAATATGCAATTAATTTTATTTGTGATGCAGTATTTGATATCATGAAAATTAACATAAAAAATATGTCTTTAGCTATCCTTACCAGAAGGGCGTTATGGCTTAAATCATGGAATGCTGAAATCTCATCTAAAAATAGATTACTATCTCTTTCTTTCCAAGGAAAGAAATTGTTTGGGTCTCAACTGGATTCTGTTATTTCTACTCTTACCGGAGTTAAGGGAATTTTAAAGCTCCCAATTGTTTTTGTTCCTTTCGTCAGGACATAGAACACAAAACGGATTCCTCCCCTATTTCCTCTGGCTCATTCTGGAGAACCTCTTCAAATTAGACTAAATCCACGCAGAATAAAAAACATAGTCCAGCCTCTAAGACCTCATGAAGGTACGGCCCTCAACCCAGTTTTACTAGTAGGGGAGATTATACCTTTTCCAGAAATCTTGGTTACGATCTGTCCAAAATTGGGTTCAGAATGTCATCCTACAGGAAGGTTTTTTTCTCACCCATATTCCAAAACATCCTATGAAAGCTGAAACGAAAAGAGGGCGCCTCATAGTGTAATATATCCTATACACGGAAATAAGGAGAACGGTAAAATATGCTTACCGAACTGAGATGCACTGTACTATGACCAGTGCTTGCTTGCAGTCTAGCTCTTATCAGCGGCTAGTAAACTGTATCACGGACCACTTCAGGAGCCGGCTTGTCGTCAATTCGGAATATATGTAGAAATGTCAGTAGCAGCTGCAAATAAATCTGACAACTTCCAGGAAGGTATGATATAAACAAACGCTTTATTAGATAGCAACGCGTTTCTCGACTACAACTAGTCGTTTCATCAGGCAGGTTTAAAAAAGCGAATAAAATGCAATATAATTACCATGATTAAATACACTTGAATAATTAAAAACGGAAGTTGTCAGAGGATAATAATACCAATTAAAACCCAGGTAACAAAGTTAATCTGCAGGTACCCGTATGTGAAACATTAAGGTGTGCCGATTGTTAAAGGTTATTTCATTTGCAGAAAGAAGGTGCATATAACAGTTTTTATGAGAGACATACTCAGCTATATAAAAGACCCACCTTAGACTATACTATCTGTACGGATCAAAAAATATATACATTGAATGGAATAAAATATAATAAAAAAACACAAACAATCTTTTAAAACAAATGCTATCGAAAAGATTCCTTTGCAACAATTAGAATAAAACAGTTTGCATCTTAAAGTAGAAGTCAAAAAAAAAAAAAACTAACCAGAACTATAATTTAGCACTGCTAGTTAAACTAGAAAAATGTATTTACATGATCTGTATGTTAGTATCTAATCATGTTGCATCTGACAGATTGTATTGTCTCAGTAAGGTTGTTAACCACATATATAAAAGTCAAGATAAAAGAGATGGTAGACCTAACTTGGCCCCATAAAATACCGGGGAAGTAATACAAAACAATTGTAATGAATTCCTCTATATATATATACTAGTGAATGAAATCGTCATACAAAATATGTAATGTACAATCATGAAATAGTGTTAAGATGGATGTGTACATATTGAAATAATGTGTATGGGTATATCACTGCTTATAGTTGAGATGAACTCAAAAAAAAAAATATATATATATATACGGTGACAAAATAATAGTGTGTACCTAAAGAATAACTAGATGCCTCTAGATAATGAGTGGTGAATATGTGTTAATGTGTATGAAAGAGTTTATATTTAAAATTATATAAAATAGTATTTTAACGTGCTAAGGATGTCCGAGTGGTGATAACACTAATACTTGTTTTCTTATAATTGCGAGTTATCACCATATCCAAATCCATTATGAAAATTTGTAAACTTAGAATTTAAAAGGAAAAATAAATATTTATATCAATAATTTGCAATCAGTCCATGATTGAATAAATTTGTATAGACTCTATCGTAGTGGTATGATATGCCTCAAAAAAATGTTTTTGCTCATATATCCCAATAAACATTAACGCTGAAAAAAAGGGGGAAATGCATACATGAAATGTAGGTCAATTTTTTTGGTATATAAATGTGAGGGACTGTAGAATACACATAAAACGACTCTTATCGTTAAGAGTAGTAGTATTAGTTATGAAATAGATCTTCTCTGTGTCGATGTATGCTAATAGAAGGACAATATCTAATATATATGTGAATATTTGACAAAATGTGGTGTGTGATCCCTAAGAAATATATTAAAATAATAAAGGTGTATATGAATTAAAGGTAGATAATGTGTGAGGACCTATATCTAACATAAATATCAATGGGTTGTAAATAATGTGTGAAAGTGTTTAATAAAGGGACTATATCTGATATATGTGTGAATCTATGAATATGTGACAAAATATGATAAGCGATACCATCTATAAAGGCAAGGGAGATAGGGATTTATCTCAAACTAATGCCTATACAGTAATTAATAGCGATGTGTGATCTTTTCAATTAAAAGCAGCTAGATCAAGATTAGCGTTTAGACCCAGTGGGTAAAGTGTTTTTAATTTGTATATCCAATAAGTCTCTCGCTGTCTTAACTTTGTCAGCCTATTATAATCTGAAGATCTAGGAATGTAATCAATAGGCAAATATCTGAAAATATTGGAGTTTCCATTGTGTTTATGTAAGCAATGGCTGGGAATGCTGTGCTTGATTTTAGTTTTCTTGCAATTCTGGGGTGAACACCACCGTAATTGCAGACAATTACGGTGGTGTTCACCCCATCTGGTTTTGATGGTTCTAGTAGTGCAGCCTACATATTGTAGGCCACAAATACATTCTATTAGGTAGACTACATATTTCGATTCGCAGTTTAGGAAACCAGAGATGTTATATATTTCACTAGTCACTGAGGACTTAAATGTTTTTGCACCAGATTTGATAAATTTACAAGACCCACAGCCTGATTTGCCACATTTATAGACTCCTTGGGGTCCAAAGATGCCTCTAGTATTATTGAAGGTATGTGTACTCTTCAAGTTATTGGCATGTTTGACCCTCTTGCTAGGAGCTAGTTTGTTTTGTAATGTTGGTGCTTTCCTATATACAATATTGGGTTTTTCCTGTACTATATTTTTAAGGATAGGATCTCTCAAAATGACGTGCCAATGTTTGAGTATTTTTTGATAATTGTTATTGTATTGCGTAATAAATAGAACATTTTTGTTATCTGGTGTCAAATTCTGTTGATTCACAGATTTATTAGTTTGTATAATAGCAGATCTATCTAGGTTTTCAGTGCGAGTAAGGGCTCTATCCAATAGATTGGAGGGTAACCTTTTTCTATGAATCTTTTATAGAGTATTTGACTTTGTTCATTAAAAGTGTCTAAATCTGTGCAATTTCTCCTTATTCTCCTAAATTGACTAAAGGGTATATTATGTATCCAACTTCTGTGGTGATTGCTATTATATTCTAGAAAGCTGTTACTGTCCACATCTTTAAAATATGTTTTGGAGGTAATAGTTCTATCTATCCCAAAGCTTAGTATTATATATATATATATTATATATTTTGTGATTGTATGTTTGCCGTAAATTTAATACCCATATCATTAGAGTTGAGGTGGGAGACAAAATGGTCTGCTGATGTCCTATCACCCTCCCAAATAAAAATAAGATCGTCAATGTAGCGGCCATACAGGACCAGGTTCGCCCCAAAGCCTGCGTTGAGTATGTATCTCTCTTCAAAATAACCCATAAACAGGTTCGCGAACCTGGTCCCCATGGCCGTACCCTTGACTTGTAAATAGTAATGATCCAAATAGATAAAATAATTGTGGTGTAATATAAATTGTATGCTTTCCAAAATGAATGTTCGTTGTGTCACCGGTAAATAGGGATCTTGTTCTAAATAATATGATACAGCTAATATGCCTAAATCATGAGCGATATTTGAATAAAGGGAACTAACGTCACGTGATCCATATGACGTTTTTGTCTATAATGGATAAATTATTAATAAGTTGTAATAATAATTTTAAATATAAACTCTTTCATACTCATTAACACATATTCACCACTCATTATCTAGGCATCTAGTTATTCTTTAGGTACACACTATTATTTTGTAACCGTATATATATATATATATATATATATATTTTTTAGTTCATCTCAACTATAAGCAGTGATATACCCATACACATTATTTCAATATGTACACATCCATCTTAACACTATTTCATGATTGTACATTACATATTTTGTATGACGATTTCATTCACTAGTATATATATATAGAGGAATTCATTACAATTGTTTTGTATTACTTCCCCGGTATTTTATGGGGCCAAGTTAGGTCTACCATCTCTTTTATCTTTCCTTTTATATATGTGGTTAACAACTTTACTGAGACGATACAATCTGTCAGATGCAACATGATTAGATACTAACATACAGATCATGTAAATACATTTTTATAGTTTAATTAGCAGTGCTAAATTATAGTTCTGGTTAGTTTTTTTTGTTTTTTTTACTTCTACTTTAAGATGCAAACTGTTTTATTCTAATTGTTGCAAAGGAATCTTTTCGATAGCATTTGTTTTAAACAGTGACGTGCGGTGAGGTCAGAGGTTGGTGAGGCACTAGATATGATACATCGGAGAAACACATATACCGCGGCCGCAAGTACACCCCCAACAGGGCAGGTTTGAATTATAGCTGAACCAGTGCATAGATGAAATTATCAGCTGATGGGTGAGAGCATGTTAGTATGTTGTTACTGATCAGCTAATTATTTCACCTGTGCACTGGTTCCGCTATAATGAAAACCTTGCCTGTTGGGGGTACTTGAGGATTTTGTGTTTTACAAATACACACATAAATAAAAACCACTAAAATACCAACTGAAAAACCATCCTTTAAAGAATAATGATTGATCTATTAACTCATAAGGAACTTTGTCATTCTGCCCACTGCCTAGAGACAGTGTTCACTCCACAAAACAAATAAAATGTTTAAAAAGATTTTTACCTCAAGTAAAAAACAGGCATCAAAAAGAACATCATCTACTACACCAATTCTCCAAAATGACAGCAGCAGCCAAGATAAAAGAAAAAAAAAATTGTACACACACACTATAATAATTATATGAAGAAAATACATTACTCATATACACATACAGTACATATATAAATCAATAAAGGGTCACTCAGTTGTATTTCTTAAAATTTTCTCTGCCTTATTAAAGCCACTAAAACAGTTTCAACCTGTTATAAAATTGTATGATTATATATATTGAGCTGTCTGAAAAGCACAACCATAAAAAACTGTAATCTGTCATATCAGAAAAAAATAGAGAAGGTATCAGATCAAGTAATAGACTGTTACTTGATCTAATACCTTCTATATTTTTTCTTATCTGAAAGATTCCATTTTTTTATGGTAGTGATTTTCAGATGACTCAATAGATCAGAAATGGACGGCCAAATGGTGTGTACATTACATTACAATATAGAATTAGATAGCAGTAGCTGCATAGTACTCCCCCCCCCCCCCCAGGCTTGCCCCCCTGCATATTATAATCATATCGGAAACCAATTAGTTCAGTCCAGCACACAGGTCATTGTAAGCCACTCCAGGAGTACCACCCGTAAATCTCCTCAAACTCAGAAAACAATATCAGAGGAGAGTGGGCAGCAGTATAATGTTTATTCAAAACATAGCTGCCATTCTTGTCTGATATTATATAATAATATTCCACCAATTCACTGTAGTGGCAGGTAAATTATTTTAAAACTTACACTGACCTTTAAAAAAGGCAAGTAGGCAACTAAATATTACACAATGAAAAGCCAATCTTATATAGAATGTCCTTTTGTGAATGAAAGTTATTTTACTTTCTACTTTTACATCAAAAACTGTAATATATATTTACATGTAGAATAACATAAAGCCAGTTTGTTACCTTTTAAACAATGGTGCTTAAATCTTCTTTAGTGGTGGGAGATTGGAAAGATTAGGGAAGACATATGAATTTCAAGATTAGTAATACTTAATGTAATTTGTGTGTGAAAACAAGAGTGACAGTTTTCATGGAGGATACACATTCCTCCCTAGTACAGAGAATAAAAATAATAAAATGGCTGCCACAGGTCAAGTGTCTGAACACTGCAATACTGCATAATTTGGAAAAGTAATATCTTAAAAAAAGCTATATTTAAGTGCTTGTGTTTGTAATATATATATATATATATATATATATATATATATATATATATATATATATATATATATATATACATACTTTAATGTGTGCACAGTGAATGCAAAGCATATCTGTGCCCAGTAATCCTAACTGATCTGAATATTTCAGGGTTTTATTTTTTAAAAGGTGGGAATATATCCCAAGACAGACTTCAAACCTTCTATTCCTCTCTCCATTGGCTTGTAAAATAAAGTAATAAAATATACAAAAAGATCACATTCCCCCTTGACAAAAAAATTCTTATAATAATGCATTGTAGATCAGATGATGCAGTTGCAGTAAGTTTCAGGTGTGTTTAAGAAGAATAAGTATATACACATTGTGTATATTCTACTTCTTCTTAAACACACCTGAAACAACAACATACTGCTGTATTACTGCATCATCTGATCTGCAATGCATTATTATAAGCATTTTATCAGGCGCTAAGCCGTGTTGTGTGCACTGTGTACAATATACATTTAAATAGACAGAGTCCAGGAGTGCATGTGTTCTGCAATATACATTTTAATAAAAAGAGTCCTCAGTCCAGGAGTGCATGTGTTCTGCAATATACATTTTAATAAACAGAGTCCAGGAGTGCATGTGTTCTGCAATATACATTTAGATAAAGAGAGTCCAGGAGTGCATGTGTTCTGCAATATACATTTAGATAAAGAGAGATCAGGAGTGTATGTGTCACTCCTCATCTCTCTTTATCTAAAAATGTATATTGTAGAAAAGAACACATGCACTCTTGGACTCTGTTTATTAAAATGTATATTGCAGAACAGTAAACACATGCACTCCTGATCTCTATTTAAATGTGTATATTGCAGAGCACATGCCATGTGCTGTGCAATATACATTTAAAGGGATCAGGAGTGCATTGTTTTCGGCAATATAGTATTTATTACAGTACAGATTCAAAATAACAATCAATCACCTACCTAACCAACTCTAGTAGTATCAGTGACTGACTGTAGTCAGCTACTCACTCTGCAGCTAAGCTTCAAGCCAGCCTTCAACACACAGAACACACGACGACAAGTCCAACACACTGTTGCTGTGTAACTTATTTGACTTGGCTAACGGCTGGCCTGGCTGGCTGATTCAACTGAGACACAGAGAACTTCTTCTAGTAGTTAACTCACTCACTTGAGTGTCTACGTTTTTAAATTTTCTAGACGGACACTGACTGCATCAGTACAGAAGTGAAGGAGTTAACAGAAATATGTACGTTTTTGTGATACCTGTGCTGTGGACCATAATCTCTATGGTAGATAGGCATTCCGGAAGGGAAGTGTACTTTAGTACGTGTCATGTCTATAAGTCTACTCAGAAAACATGCTGCATTAGTGAGCTCTGATACATAGAACTTCACTGTTCACTCCACTCCATCCTCTTCCGCAGAGCTCGCAGACCGCTTACGTGACACTGACTGTAGTGTGTGTCCGACTCCTCCCCTCCGCCTCACCCACATGTGACACGGCTCACTGGTGCGTCTCACTCCGCGCCTCTCTGTACTATGTCGGCTCTTTCCCGCACTATGGATAGCGGGCGCTGATTGGCTGGGCTGCTCCTGGAGAGGCTGTTTACAGACATAGCCTCTAGCATTGAGCATATGGGCCGCGCAAACTAAATGAGACTCTGCCTTAAGCAGTAAGCACCACTGGGTGGCAGTCTCTCTAGCCGCTAGAGAGACTGCCACCCATTTAGAGTCTAGCGGCTCAGTTGCTCAATGTTCACACATATCCATATTACGCAAAGGAGGGGCAGCTGAACGGATCACAGCCTCTCCTTTGCACAATATGGATATATGTATGTACTGGTATGGGAATTGAATCGGTCCTCATCAAAATAGTTTTGCCTTGGTGGCGAGGGGTGGGGGGGTAGGGGGGGTACCTTAAGATACACACAAAAAAAATAATAATAAAAAATGTATTTATTTTTTAAATATTGTTAAAAAACTTAAAAACTGTAATTGCACTCATAGGACAGGGGAGGCGCTGCCTCCCCTGCCTCCTATGACTGCACGTCACTGGTATGTACTGGTATGGGAATTGAATCGGTCCTCATCAAAATAGTTTTGCCTTGGTGGCGAGGGGTGGGGGGGGTAGGGGGGGTACCTTAAGATACACACAAAAAAAAAAATAATAAAAAATGTATTTATTTTTTAAATATTGTTAAAAAACTTAAAAACTGTAATTGCACTCATAGGACAGGGGAGGCGCTGCCTCCCCTGCCTCCTATGACTGCACGTCACTGGTTTTAAAAGATTGTTTGTGTTTTTTATTATATTTTATTCCATTCAATGTATATATTTTTTGATCCGTACAGATAGTATAGTCTAAGGTGGGTCTTTTATATAGCTGAGTATGTCTCTCGTAAAAACCGTTATATGCACCTTCTTTCTGCAAATGAAATAGCCTTTAACAATCGGCACACCTTAATGTTTCACATACGGGTACCTGCAGATTAACTTTGTTACCTGGGTTTTAATTGGTACTATTATCCTCTGACAACTTCCGTTTTTAATTATTCAAGTGTATTTAATCATGGTAATTATATTGCATTTTATTCGCTTTTTTAAACCTGCCTGATGAAACGACTAGTTGTAGTCGAGAAACGCGTTGCTATCTAATAAAGCATTTGTTTATATCATATCTTTCTGGAAGTTGTCGGATTTATTTGCAGCTGCTGCTGACATTTCTACATATATAGCGAATTGACGACAAGCCGGCTCCTGCAGTGGTCCGTGATACAGTTTACTAGCCGCTGATAAGAGCTAGACTGCAAGCAAGCACTGGTCATAGTACAGTGCATCTCAGTTCGGTAAGCATATTTTACCATTCTCCTTATTTCCGTGTATAGGATATATTACACTATGAGGCGCCCTCTTTTTGTTTCAACATACTAGATCTGCCTTGCACCGGGTCAATGGGAGCTGCCTGAGCCATTGTTTTTCTACCTGTTCTCTATCAGTGAGTCTCACTATCAAATTGGATCCGAAGATCGGTCAAAATGGAACAGACAGTAATAATCTGAACTTTCACGAACATTTGTTCTTTTTTATATATTATTGAATGTAATAACGATCACAGCTCCACAAATTGTGATCATAGATTTTATATACACAGAGCACACCTCTTGTGAGATCCCCTCCTGGGTTCTAACTTGCTTATCCTATGAAAGCTTTTGCTTTTCTCAAATCTGTCTCTGATTTGGAAAATATGGGAGTAATTGTTCCAGTTCCTTTACAGGAACAGGGGATGGGATTTTATTCAAATCTCTTCATTGTACAAATTTATAAGAATTCCAACTTTCAAGATGGAAAATATAAGGACTATTATGCCTTTTGTTCAACAAGGTCACTATGTCCACAATAGATTTACAGGATGTTTACTTTTGCATCCCAATTAACCCAGAACATTACCAGTTCCTAAGGTTCTCTTTTCTGGAAACGCATTATCAGTTTATTGCTCTTCCATTTGGTCTAGCTACAGCTCCAAGAATATTTACCAACGTTCTCAGTGCCCTTTCTTTCCTTAGATATGGTGAGTCCTCGACATCATCAATTACTAGTGGGAATATCTCTCCTGTCCAGCAGGAGGTGGCAAAGAGCTCCACAGCAAAGCTGTTAAATACCACTCCCCTTCCCATAATCCCCAGTCATCTTCTTAAAAACATTCCTGCGCAATTATCTACGTTACACGATCTGGAACAGGAAACACTTCCATAGAGATGAAGTTTGGTGTCTGAAGAAATGAAATCCTTTATGGGGATAATTTTCCCTGCAATCAAGGATTTTGGTATAGCTGTAGTCCATGTCAATCTCTGTCCTTTCACTCCTTGTGAGCTGTCTTCCTGATGGACAGCTAGACTGCAGGTAAGTGCTTTTGTGTCTTCTAGGTATAGGAGACTTTGCACTTTTAAAGGTTCATTATTTATTTTCTGCAGTTTATGTGATTCGGTAATCCTTTGAATAGGATTCGATAGGCAGTATGCAGGCACTATGTGATTTGGGATTTGCACGTTAGGACCGGGTGCTGCTAAATTTGTAATTTTTGACAAATGTTTGTTTATGTGGTAACGGTTGTTGCTATGGTTTTTTTCTTCAAATTGTGCGCTTTTTTTCTTGTCTGCGCTTTGCTGGATGTGCTGGTCATGTGATTCTTGTGTTTCAGTTATATGGAACGGATCAGCGTCTGTGTTGTTGCTGCAGTCTGTCTCAGTTTATATACAGTTGCATGTCAGTCTCTGCGTCCTCTTCAAGTTTCCTGGAATTGCAGTAGGCACCTCAGTACTGCTGAGGTATAGAGGTTTTCACAAAAAGGTTTTAGAAGACAGCACCTCAATACATTTGGCTTGTGGGGCACGGAACCCAGGATCTGCCTTGTCCTGCAGGTACTCCAAAAATACAAAAGATTGTTCCAGCCACCAACAATTTTAAAAGACCTTTATTCTTTCATTTTGGGTCTAAGCAAGAAAATACAACGTTTCAGGCCTGCTATAGGCCCTTAGTCATGTATACTTTAAAACACACAGGTTCATCATTTATATACCCTACACCTGTTCACCTGTTCCCATGTGATCTTTCCATTTTACAACAATGCCATCTTGTGGACAACCAAGGTATATACATTCCTAGTTGTACTAAACATCTTAATTGGTCACATAAGGAAATCTCAAAGTTACAACAAAATTTAAAGATAAAACCATATGTACATAATTTAAAATAGAAGAGGTATTGTACATAATAAGCAGATCATAGTAACATAGTAACATAGTAACATATTAGATAAGGTTGAAAAAAGACTGAAGTCCATCGAGTTCAACCTATACAAATCTAAAATACTTACAAAAAGCTCCAGTTAAGCTTAAATAACCCCATTAAAATGTGACCCATTTAATACTAGCAATCATATCCATGAATTTTGTTTATATACAGAAATTTATCCAGACTATTTTTAAATGTATCTATGGTATTGGCATTCACTACCTCCTTTGGTAATGAGTTCCACAATTTTATTGCTCTTACAGTGAAAAAACGTTTCCGTTGCAGGAGATTAAATCTCCTTTCCTCCAACCTTAAATTATGACCTCTTGTCAGAACCAATTTTCTTGGAATAAAAAGAGCTTCTGCCATCTCTGTATATGGGCCTTGAATATATTTATATAAAGTAATCATGTCACCTCTCAAGCGCCTTTTTTCTAAAGAGAACAGACCCAGTTTGGCTAGCCTCTCCTCATAGGTTAATTTCTCCAATCCCCTTATTAGCTTTGTGGCCCTTCTCTGAACTTTTTCTAGTTCTGCAATATCTTTTTTAGCAATCGGTCCCCAGAACTGCACTCCAAACTCAAGGTGAGGTCTTACCAGGGCTTTATATAATGATAGAATTATGCTTTCCTCCCTTGAATCAATGCCTCTTTTAATACATGCTAGTATCTTATTAGCCTTTGAAGCCGCTGCCCTGCATTGTGCACTCATCTTTAGCTTGTTATCTATTACTACTCCCAAATCCCTTTCCTCCTGTGTTTGGCTAAGTCTTGTCCCATTTAAAAAATACATAGCCTGCTTATTTTTACTTCCAAAATGTAGAACCTTACATTTTTCCGTATTAAATCTCATTTTCCATTCACTTGCCCATAGTTCTAATTTTAGCAAATCCCTTTGCAAAGAGAGTTCATCCTGCTCTGACCTAATGACCTTACTTAACTTAGTATCATCTGCAAAAATAGAGATGTCGCTATTTAATCCTTGCTCCAAGTCATTTATAAAAATATTAAAAAGAACAGGGCCCAGTACTGATCCCTGGGGGACGCCACTGATTACCTTTGTCCAATCTGAGTATGATCCATTTACTGCTACTGCTACTCGTTGCTCCCTATCTTTTATCCAGTTATTTATCCATGAGCTAACATTTTCAGCTATTCCCAGTCCCTTAATTTTGTGCATTAATCTCTCATGTGGCACTGTATCAAATGCCTTTGCAAAATCTAAGTATATCACATCAACTGATTCCCCTTTATCTATATTTTTACTATTTGGTTTCATATAAACCAATTTTATATATATATATATATAGTTTGTTAGAAATTTTAACATGATTTTTTTAAAATTCTGAACATCTCTTTCTTAATAAAGATGTACTTTTTATAAGTATAGCAAATATATATATATATATATATATATATATATATATATATATATATATATATATATATATATATATATTTCTTTCATGTAATTAACAAGAGTCCATGAGCTAGTGACGTATGGGATATACATTCCTACCAGGAGGGGCAAAGTTTCCCAAACCTTAAAATGCCTATAAATACACCCCTCACCACACCCACAAATCAGTTTTACAAACTTTGCCTCCAAGGGAGGTGGTGAAGTAAGTTTGTGCTAGATTCTACGTTGATATGCGCTCCGCAGCAAGTTGGAGCCCGGTTTTCCTCTCAGCGTGCAGTGAATGTCAGAGGGATGTGAAGAGAGTATTGCCTATTGAATGCAGTGATCTCCTTCTACGGGGTCTATTTCATAAGGTTCTCTGTTATCGGTCGTAGAGATTCATCTCTTACCTCCCTTTTCAGATCGACGATATACTCTTATATTTACCATTACCTCTACTGATTCTCGTTTCAGTACTGGTTTGGCTTTCTACATACATGTAGATGAGTGTCCTGGGGTAAGTAAGTCTTATTTTCTGTGACACTCTAAGCTATGGTTGGGCACTTTATTTATAAAGTTCTAAATATATGTATTCAAACATTTATTTGCCTTGACTCAGAATGTTCAACTTTCCTTATTTTCAGACAGTCAGTTTCATATTTGGGATTATGCATTGAATTATCATATTTTTCTTACCTCAAAAATTTGACTTTTTTCCCTGTGGGCTGTTAGGCTCGCGGGGGCTGAAAATGCTTCATTTTATTGCGTCATTCTTGGCGCGGACTTTTTTGGCGCAAAAATTCTTTTCCGTTTCCGGCGTCATACGTGTCGCCGGAAGTTACGTCATTTTTTGACGTTATTTTGCGCCAAAAATGTCGGCGTTCCGGATGTGGCGTCATTTTTGGCGCCAAAAGCATTTAGGCGCCAAATAATGTGGGCGTCTTATTTGGCGCTAAAAAATATGGGCGTCGCTTTTGTCTCCACATTATTTCAGTCTCATTTTTCATTTGCTTCTGGTTGCTAGAAGCTTGATTTTGGCATTCTTCCCATTCCTGAAACTGTCTTATAAGGAATTTGATCTATTTTGCTTTATATGTTGTTTTTTCTCTTACATATTGCAAGATGTCTCACGTTGCATCTGAGCCAGAAGATACTACAGGAAAATCACTGCCTGCTGGATCTACCAAAGCTAAGTGTATCTGCTGTAAATTTTTGGTAGCTATTCCTCCAGCTGTTGTTTGTAATAATTGTCATGACAAACTTGTTAAAGCAGATAATATTTCCTTTAGTAATGTACCATTGCCTGTTGCAGTTCCCTCAACATCTAAGGTGCAGAATGTTCCTGATAACATAAGAGATTTTGTTTCTGAATCCATAAAGAAGGCTTTGTCTGTTATTTCTCCTTCTAGTAAACGTAAAAAGTCTTTTAAATCTTCTCTCTCTACAGATGAATTTTTAAATGAACACCATCATTCTGATTCTTTGGACTCTTCTGGTTCAGAGGATTCTGTCTCAGAGATTGATGCTGATAAATCTTCATATTTATTTAAGATGGAATTTATTCGCTCTTTACTTAAAGAAGTACTAATTGCTTTAGAAATAGAGGATTCTAGTCCTCTTGATACTAATTCTATACGTTTGGATAAGGTTTTTAAAGCTCCTGCGGTTATTCCAGAAGTTTTTCCTGTTCCTAATGCTATTTCTGCAGTGATTTCCAAAGAATGGGATAAATTGGGTAATTCATTTACTCCTTCTAAACGTTTTAAGCAATTATATCCTGTTCCGCCTGACAGGTTAGAATTTTGGGACAAAATCCCTAAAGTTGATGGGGCTATTTCTACCCTTGCTAAACGTACTACCATTCCTACGTCAGATGGTACCTCGTTTAAGGATCCTTTAGATAGAAAAATTGAATCCTTTCTAAGAAAAGCTTATCTGTGTTCAGGTAATCTTCTTAGACCTGCTATATCATTGGCTGATGTTGCTGCAGCTTCAACTTTTTGGTTGGAAACCCTAGCGCAACAAGTAGCAAATCGTGATTCTCATGATATTATTATTCTTCTTCAGCATGCTAATAATTTTATCTGTGATGCCATTTTTGATATTATTAGAGTTGATGTTAGGTTTATGTCTCTAGCTATCTTAGCCAGAAGAGCTTTATGGCTTAAGACATGGAATGCTGATATGGCTTCTAAATCAACTCTACTTTCCATTTCTTTCCAGGGAAACAAATTATTTGGTTCTCAGTTGGATTCGATTATTTCAACTGTTACTGGTGGGAAAGGAACTTTTTTACCACAGGATAAAAAATCTAAAGGTAAAAACAGGGCTAACAATCGTTTTCGTTCCTTTCGTTTCAACAAAGAACAAAAGCCTGATCCTTCGTCCTCAGGAGCAGTTTCAGTTTGGAAACCATCTCCAGTCTGGAATAAATCCAAGCCTGCTAGAAAGGCAAAGCCTGCTTCTAAGTTCACATGAAGGTACGGCCCTCATTCCAGTTCAGCTGGTAGGGGGCAGGTTACGTTTTTTCAAAGAAATTTGGATCATTTCTGTTCACAATCTTTGGATTCAGAGCATTGTTTCAGAAGGGTACAGAATTGGTTTCAAGATGAGACCTCCTGCAAAGAGATTTTTTCTTTCCCGTGTCCCAGTAAATCCAGTGAAAGCTCAAGCATTTCTGAATTGTGTTTCAGATCTAGAGTTGGCTGGAGTAATTATGCCAGTTCCAGTTCCGGAACAGGGGATGGGGTTTTATTCAAATCTCTTCATTGTACCAAAGAAGGAGAATTCCTTCAGACCAGTTCTGGATCTAAAATTATTGAATCGTTATGTAAGGATACCAACGTTCAAGATGGTAACTGTAAGGACTATATTGCCTTTTGTTCAGCAAGGGAATTATATGTCCACAATAGATTTACAGGATGCATATCTGCATATTCCGATTCATCCAGATCATTTTCAGTTCCTGAGATTCTCTTTTCTAGACAAGCATTACCAATTTGTGGCTCTACCGTTTGGCCTTGCTACAGCTCCAAGAATTTTCACAAAGATTCTCGGGGCCCTTCTGTCTGTAATCAGAGAACAGGGTATTGTGGTATTTCCTTATTTGGACGATATCTTGGTACTTGCTCAGTCTTTACATTTAGCAGAGTCTCATACGAATCGACTTGTGTTGTTTCTTCAAGATCATGGTTGGAGGATCAATTTACCAAAAAGTTCTTTGATTCCTCAAACAAGGGTAACCTTTCTGGGTTTCCAGATAGATTCAGTGTCCATGACTCTGTCTTTAACAGACAAGAGACGTCTAAAATTGATTACAGCTTGTCGAAACCTTCAGTCACAATCATTCCCTTCGGTAGCCTTATGCATGGAAATTCTAGGTCTTATGACTGCTGCATCGGACGCGATCCCCTTTGCTCGTTTTCACATGCGACCTCTTCAGCTCTGTATGCTGAACCAATGGTGCAGGGATTACACGAAGATATCTCAATTAATATCGTTAAAACCGATTGTTCGACACTCTCTAACGTGGTGGACAGATCACCATCGTTTAATTCAGGGGGCTTCTTTTGTTTTTCCGACCTGGACTGTAATTTCAACAGATGCAAGTCTCACAGGTTGGGGAGCTGTGTGGGGATCTCTGACGGCACAGGGAGTTTGGGAATCTCAGGAGGTGAGATTACCGATCAATATTTTGGAACTCCGTGCAATTTTCAGAGCTCTTCAGTTTTGGCCTCTTCTGAAGAGAGAATCGTTCATTTGTTTTCAGACAGACAATGTCACAACTGTGGCATACATCAATCATCAAGGAGGGACTCACAGTCCTCTGGCTATGAAAGAAGTATCTCGAATTCTGGTTTGGGCGGAATCCAGCTCCTGTCTAATCTCTGCGGTTCATATCCCAGGTGTAGACAATTGGGAAGCGGATTATCTCAGTCGCCAAACGTTGCATCCGGGCGAATGGTCTCTTCACCCAGAGGTATTTCTTCAGATTGTTCAAATGTGGGGGCTTCCAGAGATAGATCTGATGGCCTCTCATCTAAACAAGAAACTTCCCAGGTATCTGTCCAGATCCCGGGATCCTCAGGCGGAGGCAGTGGATGCATTATCACTTCCTTGGAAATATCATCCTGCCTATCTCTTTCCGCCTCTAGTTCTTCTTCCAAGAGTAATCTCCAAGATTCTGAAGGAATGCTCGTTTGTTCTACTAATAGCTCCGGCATGGCCTCACAGGTTTTGGTATGCGGATCTTGTCCGGATGGCATCTTGCCAACCATGGACTCTTCCGTTAAGACCAGACCTTCTGTCGCAAGGTCCTTTTTTCCATCCGGATCTGAAATCCTTAAATTTAAAGGTATGGAGATTGAACGCTTGATTCTTAGTCAAAGAGGTTTCTCTGACTCTGTGATTGATACTATGTTACAGGCTTGTAAATCCGTATCTAGAGAGATATATTATAGAGTCTGGAAGACTTATATTTCTTGGTGTCTTACTCATCATTTTTCTTGGTATTCTTTTAGAATTCCGAGAATATTACAATTTCTTCAGGATGGTTTAGATAAGGGTTTGTCCGCAAGTTCCTTGAAAGGACAAATCTCTGCTCTTTCTGTTCTTTTTCACAGAAAGATTGCTATTCTTCCTGATATTCATTGTTTTGTACAAGCTTTGGTTCGTATAAAACCTGTCATTAAGTCAATTTCTCCTCCATGGAGTTTGAATTTGGTTCTGGGAGCTCTTCAAGCTCCTCCGTTTGAACCTATGCATTCATTAGACATTAAATTGCTTTCTTGGAAAGTTTTGTTCCTTTTTGCCATCTCTTCTGCCAGAAGAGTTTCTGAATTATCTGCTCTTTCTTGTGAGTCTCCTTTTCTGATTTTTCATCAGGATAAGGCGGTGTTGCGAACTTCTTTTGAATTTTTACCTAAGGTTGTGAATTCCAACAACATTAGTAGAGAAATCGTGGTTCCTTCATTATGTCCTAATCCTAAGAATTCTAAGGAGAAATCGTTACATTCTTTGGATGTTGTTAGAGCTTTGAAATATTATGTTGAAGCTACTAAATCTTTCCGAAAGACTTCTAGTCTATTTGTCATCTTTTCTGGTTCTAGAAAAGGCCAGAAAGCTTCTGCCATTTCTTTGGCATCCTGGTTGAAATCTTTAATTCATCTTGCCTATGTTAAATCGGGTAAGACTCCGCCTCAGAGGATTACAGCTCATTCTACTAGGTCAGTTTCTACTTCCTGGGCGTTTAGGAATGAAGCTTCAGTTGATCAGATTTGCAAAGCAGCGACTTGGTCCTCTTTGCATACTTTTACTAAATTCTACCATTTTGATGTATTCTCTTCTTCTGAAGCAGTTTTTGGTAGAAAGGTACTTCAGGCAGTGGTTTCGGTTTGAATCTTCTGCTTATGTTTTTCATTAAACTTTATTTTGGGTGTGGATTATTTTCAGCAGGAATTGGCTGTCTTTATTTTATCCCTCCCTCTCTAGTGACTCTTGTGTGGAAAGATCCACATCTTGGGTATTCATTATCCCATACGTCACTAGCTCATGGACTCTTGTTAATTACATGAAAGAAAACATAATTTATGTAAGAACTTACCTGATAAATTCATTTCTTTCATATTAACAAGAGTCCATGAGGCCCACCCTTTTTTGTGGTGGTTATGATTTTTTTGTATAAAGCACAATTATTCCAATTCCTTATTTTATATGCTTCGCACTTTTTTTCTTATCACCCCACTTCTTGGCTATTCGTTAAACTGATTTGTGGGTGTGGTGAGGGGTGTATTTATAGGCATTTTAAGGTTTGGGAAACTTTGCCCCTCCTGGTAGGAATGTATATCCCATACGTCACTAGCTCATGGACTCTTGTTAATATGAAAGAAATGAATTTATCAGGTAAGTTCTTACATAAATTATGTTATATCTCATTGGGGAAAATTATAATATCAAATGGTACAAGGTAATTGCCTATAATATATGTATCTCACTACTCAGCCCATTCAAAGAGGTATCTATATGAACTTTTAAAGAAATATTTAAAGGAACAGACTCCAATCAAAGTCTTTGTTCATGCCTTTGGGTATAAGACTTTCCAGTTTATATATCCAGAACATTTCTCTTGTTTTTAATAAATGTTTCCTGTCACCTCCCCTTCTTGGTCTATCTATCTGCTCTATGATCTGAAATCTGAGTTGGCTAATGTTATGACCCATAGAGAGGAAGTGAGAGGAAACGGGAGCCTCTTTGTTCTTACGTCTAATATTAGATTTATGTTCCGTTATCCTCTCCCTTACCTCTCTACAGGTCTCGCCTAAATAGATTAGTCCACAAGGACATTTGATAAGATAGATACAGTAGCATGACCTGCAGGTTAAATATTTATTTATCTTGAATTTTTTACCATTTGTAGGGTGATAAAAGTATTCACCTTTAATCATTGAACTGCAGTTACTGCAGTTTAAGCAAGGATAACATCCATCCCTTTTTGGGCCTATAGTTCTCTGTAAATGTAATGTATTACTCCTATATCTGAATGTACAAGAGAATCCTTAATGTTCCTATTCCTTTTGTATGCTGTCATTGGGCTTTCTCTGAATTTATTTACTTGGGGATTACAATCCCTTAGGATGTGCCAGTGTTTTTTTAATATATTATTTATCTTCTGGCTAAGTTTATTAAATTGAGTGACAAAAACCAAACGATTCACCTCTCTGTCTTTATTTTTCTTTGGTATTCTTTCATTGTTGACTATACTCAATTGTTCTGCAATTAATGGTACAGGGTAACCTCTATTAATGAATTTATTAGCCATTTGTTCTAGTCTGTATTTACACTTGTCATCAGATACTATACGTTTGACTCTAGTGAATTGGCTTTTTTTAATAGCTTTAAATATATTATCTGGATGGCAACTTCCATATTTCAATAAATTGTTTTTATCTGTACTCTTAATATAGAGATCTGTTTTCAGAAAACCATCTTCAAAGGATACATAAGTATCCAAAAATTCAATCCCAATTTCGCTCATATTCAATGAGTCATTCAGATCTTCAACAAAGGACAATAGGCTACCAACATCGCCCCCCCACACGGCAAACACATCATCAATGTATCTCCACCAGGAGGCACCATAGAGTTGGAACAAGCTATGTGGATACACAAAGTGTTCCTCAAAGCTATTCATGAAAATGTTGGCGTATGTGGGGGTGACGTTGGAGCCCATTGCAGTACCCTGTTTCTGTAGATAGTATGTATCCATAAACAAAAAATAATTTTGGTATAGTATAGTACAGTGCTTTCCAAACTGTGTGTCGGGACACATTAGTGTGTCGGCAGCAGTGTCTAGGTGTGTCCCTGCTTTTTTAAATTTAATTTTTTTTTTGGTTACGACTTTCTGCCTGCCTGCTACGCATATCACATGGTTGACACGTGATTGATACCTAGTGGGTCACAGATCATCTTTTACCAATTGGCGCAGCTCAGTGGGAACTGAAACTATTCCCATTGGCGGAACATTGGCTTTTGACTGCACGTGTAGTCTCCTTAATCGGCTCGTGACTGCATGTGTAGTCAGTGAGTGGGAAAGCAGTGTGTTTGCAGCGCGGGCAGTAGTCAATCGGACTCACCGAGCTCTGAGGGCGGCAGCTTAAACGCTAAGCTTAAATCAGAAGTCAAAGTGTTTTTTTTTTGCAGCTAGCTCCCAATAGTGCATTGCTGCTCCTGCTCTTGATATATGGATAGGAAGTGGAAGCTTAAAAATGCTTGATGATGAAATGTGAGTGTCTTTATCTAATATTCCACCAAATATTCAGAAACTGTGTTCATCCCATCAACCTCATACATCCCATTAAAATAGTAAGTAGCTATTGGTGTTATTAAACTTTTTTTTATTCTTGCACATGCTTACTGTTACTTGTAAATACATTTTGTTATTATATAATTTAGGTATGTGCCCGTATCTCTGAAAACAAGTTAGTTTAACCTCCTGTTTGCTACTACAACTGAATTACTGTGTCGCAAAATTATGTAGGTCTAAAAAGTGTGTCACCAACATGAAAAGTTTGGAAAGCTCTGGTATAGTAGATAACAATTCCATCAAAAACCAGATCTCTCCCTCACTGTAATTATTTTCAGATCTAAGTATATGTTCCACTGCTGAGATTCCACTTGTGTGTTTAATTGAAGTATAAAGACTTGAAACATCTAGTGAAAATAATATACATTTCTCTCCCACATGACCCAAATCTTTTAATTTTGCTAAAAAATCATTAGTATCCCTAATGTATGATGTAGTACTTTTCACAAGAGGCTGTAACACCCTATCTAAAAAGGTGGAGATATTTGAAAATACCGAGCCCATTCCTGCCACAATAGGGTGCCCAGGAGGTTTTTTTTTGGGCTTTATTTATTTATGGTAACACATATAATACTGGTCTTATTGGATTAGTTATGTACAGGGCTTCTTTAAAATTATCCGTTATAATGCCTCTTTGTACTGCTAGGGTCAAAATGTTGTCAATCACTTTGTTAATTTGGATAGATGGATCTTTAGTTAATTCTTGATAGACCTGTTTATCTACCAACTGTCTATTAATCTCTTCTATGTAGTCAGATCTATTTAAGACTACAATGGCCCCGACCTTATCAGCCTCTTTTATGATAATCTCCTTATTTTCCTTTAAAGACATAATTGCTAGCTTATCCTTTTTGGTTTTTTTGTACAAGTTTTCTTTTTTTCTCCTTTTTAAGGAGATTGTTCACTTCCCTCTGCACCAAACTCATATATGTAGCTGCACTGTGTGTGGTTACTGGTGTAAAAGTGCTTTTCTTAGATAAACCAAAATGTTTTGTGCTATTACATTTTATTTTATTATCTGCTGTGTCAATGCTTTGTGAGTTAATGTTGTCCCTCTGCATGGAGAAATACATTTTCAGTTTTAATTTTCTAAAAAACCTCTGCAGGTCCTGTTGTATCACAAATTCATCACAATAATTCTCCAAGCAGTAGGACAAAACTTTATTTAGAGCTGTCTCTTCCTCCTTAGTTCAAAATTCGATAAATTATTAACTAAATTCTCTTCCGTGCTCTGTTATATGGTGCATATCATGCTCTCTTAAATCAAACAAATTAATATTCTGTGCAGTGCTTAAACATTTACTTAATAATCATGATTCATTGTGTGCAGCAGTATTAGTTACATTATTAATACCACAGTCTGTATTCACATATAAAAGTTCTGAACAATCTTCCTGTTAATTTGTCAAATTAGTAGTTAGCTCCGCATCAAGGGGTGAATCTTGTGTTACAAAAGTATCCTTCAAAGTAACATTAGGCAATTCCTCTGTATCGTCCATACATATATTCACAGTCTCTGTATCAGGATTACGGTCTAGTGGGTAACAGGTCTGGTTATAGTTAAGTACACTTGGATTTTTAGCGGTATTGTATTGCCCATGGGTCATTGTTAAATCGTCATATAACTCTTTCTTATAGTCACTTTTCCATCCGTAGTAATTCAGTCGATCATGGGTGTCAGCCATTCTGTCGTTAGAGTAAACTGTATTTGCTTTTTTACCAAACGTTTGAGCCACTCTTACCTTAAGTTTTGTTGTATCGTTATCGTTGATGTCAGGTATACCATCTGTGAGTGATATGTGCTCATACCTTACAGTTTCTCCCGGCTGTCTCCCCATACTGAATACCATCCCTGGAGCTAGTAGAGGTAGTGACCCTGCTGATTCCCACGCGCTCGTCGTGGTCGCTGTTGCTCTGACGTCATCGGCTGTCCCGGTATGCTTTCTCTTGTGCTTCCTACCGGCCCGATGGTATCGATGTCTGAGTCCTCTGTTAAAAAACTTACCGATGACTCAGAACCACTTTGACCCTCCTCTTGTGTTGGTTTCCGTGTATTTTGACGTCTTGGTTCTTGTGTACCATGATTGAAGTTTCTACCAGAACCTGTGTTTTGTCGCCACCTATAGACCGTTCCATGGCAATAATCTTGTTAATCTCTGATGAATTTCAGGCGCTTTCGACTTTCCAGCTGTTTCTTATATTCGCTGACAGATTTTTCAACCTCCATCACCAGCTTCTTATACGCATCCAAAGGTATTTTTTTCACCATTTCCTCTTTTTGTTTATTGATTTTCTCCTTATATTTATTGATTTCTTGCTGGGCAAATTCTACTGTCCATGTTATTAAATCAAAAGAACACTTGTTTATTATACTTTCAAACTTATCTGTATACTCCTTGCGATCTGCAAATAAAGTAGGACATGTAGATATTCTTAGTCTAGTAGTAGAGGTGCTGTCTTCTAAAACCTTTTTGTGAAGATTTCAAGTTTCTGCCACTAGAAGTACTTGCACTACACCATGGCTGAAGGTATGGCTAATGATAATACAGATATACCAGTGGGTCCTAAGACTTTTGGTTACGATGAAGAAACTGCACAGCAGATCAATGCTAATGTACTGGGAAACAGAGACTTTTTGAAAATTGCTCCCTCTGATGTTTCAGGCAGGCTTTTTGAGAAAGAAAGTAAAAGAAAAATGGTGCTGGAGTTACATGCCATTACACTTTCTGAATACCACAAGGTACAACGTATCGCTAGAGGACTAAGAATGTCTACATGTCCTACTTTATTTGCAGATTGCAAGGAGTATACAGATAAGTTTGAAAGTATACTAAACAAGTGTTCTTTTGATTTAATAACATGGACAGTAAAATTTGCCCAGCAAGAAATCAATAAATATAAGGAGAAAATCAATAAACAAAAAGAGGAAATGGTGAAAAAAATAACTTTGGATGAGTATAAGAAGCTGGTGATGGAGGTTGAAAAATCTGTCAGCGAATATAAGAAACAGCTGGAAAGTCGAAAGCGCCTGAAATTCATCAGAGATGAACAAGATTATTGCCATGCAACGGTCTTTAGGTGGCGACAAAACACAGGTTCTGGTAGAAACTTCAATCATGGTACACGAGAACCAAGACGTCAAAATACACGGAAACCAACACAAGAGGAGGGTCAAAGCGGTTCTGAGTCCTCGGTAAGTTTTTTAACAGAGGACTCAGACATCGATACCATCGGGCCGGTAGGAAGCACAAGAGAAAGCATACCGGGACAGCTGATGACGCCAGAGCGACGAGCGCTTGGGAATCAGTGGGGTCACTACCGCTACTAGCTCCAAGGATGGTATTCAGTATGGGGAGACAGCCGGGAGAAACTGTAAGGTATGAGCACATATCACTCACAGACGGTATACCTGACATCGACGATAACGATACAGCAAAACTTAAGGTAAGAGTGGCTCAGACGTTTGGTAAAAAAGCAAATACAGTTTACTCTAACGACAGAATGGCTGACACCCATGATCGACTGAATTACTACGGATGGAAAAGTGACTATAAGAAAGAGTTATATGAAGATTTAACAATGACCCATGGGCAATACAATACCGCTAAAAATTCAAGTGTACTTAACTATAACCAGACCTGTTACCCACTAGACCGTAATCCTGATACAGAGACTGTGAATATATGTACGGACGATACAGAGGAATTGCCTAATGTTACTTTGAAGGATACTTTTGTAACACAAGATTCACCCCTTGATGCGGAGCTATCTACTGATTTGACAAATAAACCGGAAGATTGTTCAGAACTTTTATATGTGAATGTGGTATTAATAATCGCCTAGATTTAGAGTTTTGCGTTAGAAGGGGTGCGTTAGCTACGCTCCTTTTTTTTCGAACGCACGTTGTTTTTAACGCTGGTATTTAGAGTTTAAAAACAACCTTCTAACGCAACTCCTAACGCATCTATTTAATACGCGTAATCACGCCCGCGTTAGACAGTCTCCCATAGAAATCAATGATAAATCAAACAAACACGCTTTTTTCACCTAATACTCGATCTCGCGAGAAATACGCACTGCTCGGTCATATGACGTATACCACATAATGCACAACAAAAACACACTGCAAATGTCATAACAACAATCACAAAACATAGCACACGCATTACATATTCATAAGCGAGTAAAAAAAAATAATACACTAAACGAGGAATACACATATACCTTACGATACGGAAATACAGAAAAAAACAACACGGAAAAATAAATGCACACTCATACACAAGCAAAATACTTGCATTCAACATTACGGAATATTAGGACAAACATACATTTACAACACTTCACAAATACGACACCATCACCAATTAACATTTACAGATAAGACAATGTTATGGAAAACGATCACTATGACATCATCACATTCTACACATTCCACAAATACTAACTCAAAATGAGCATGCGCAAATTCACACAACTAATACACATTGCACGCATACTAATTACTAACAAAGCACACCTGAACACAATTTACAAGGCAAACCGGTACATCATTAAATATTTACATAGGCTATATAAGCACCACACAAGCATGGCTTCTTTGACTGTGTTGCTGGTGGGTTTTTGGAGAATTAGAGAGATTTAGTGCCTTATTGTGAGTTAGTGTTAGTGTGAGAGAGTGAGTTAGCGTTATTGTGCGGGTTAGTGGTAGTGTGAGGTGGTAGTGTGAGTTAGTGGTAGTGTGAGTTAGTGGTAGTGTGAGTTAGTGGTAGTGTGAGTTAGTGGTAGCGTAAGTTAGTGGTAGCGTGAGTTAGTGGGAGCGTGAGTTAGTGGGAGCGTGAGTTAGTGGGAGCGTGAGTTAGTAAGAGAGCGGTAGTGAGTGACAGTTGGTTTGGGTGAGTGTGCGAGTGCTTTTTCTGTATACGTAACATATTTACACGCAAACACATTCAATACATACATACAGTTATCAATAACACTACATACACTCCATACCCCATACCCTCTCATACTACACTCCATACCCCATTCCCTGTAGTCCCATTCCCTTTCATCCCATTCCCTGTAATCCCATACCCCATTCCCTCTAATCCCATCCCCATCCCCTAGTTACATTTAGTTTACATATCCTCCTTTTAGTCTTCTTATACATTTTGGTTGGTTAAATACTCCTTACCCTCTTTTATTTATATCCATTTCACACTTTGAGCACTTTTTTTGTCTTTTTATTTCTTTATTTTGACCCCCTTTCATTTGGGCACAGTCACTTTTTGTTGGAGTAGTTAGGGATTAGTTTAGGGAAGAGATGGAAGAGGAGGGCAGGCAGGAGATTAGTCAGGGGAGTGGGGGGAGGAGAGGGAGAGGGGGGGAGAGGAACAGGACAGGAAGGGGGCAGGAAGCGGGGGAGGAAGCGGTGGGTGGACCCAGCCACTTGGTTCAAGATGAACAAGTGGCTGGGCCCAGTGGCGGACAGAGTAGGGCTTCACAGTCCGGGAAACAGAGGGCACCATCACAGGGGAAGACCAATACAACTAGGGAGGCGAGGTTTACTATGGAGGAGGAGGAGGCCCTCATAGAGGCGTATATGGACAGGTATAGGAGGCTGCAAGCTCAGAAGGCCACCCCGAGTGACAAGAGGAAGCTCTGGCGGGAGATAATGGATGCAGTGAATGCAGTGGGGGGCCATAACAGAGATATGGACTCGATTAAACATCGCTACCGGGACTGCAAGATGGAGCTGAAAAGAAAAATAACCAGGGAGTACCAACATGCAACAGGGACCGGTGGCGGGTGTTGCACAATTATCCCTCAAATCCACCAGGATTACATTCAATAAATCCACTTTGGATATGCTCTGGATAATATCCTCTGCGCTGTGTAATACTTATAATAACCCCTAGTGTCACCTCACTATAGACTACCACACTATTCACTTTACCAACAATCCCAGGTAAATATTGTATGTGTAGTTCTACAGAAATATAGCCACTATACTGTACTCCTAGTAATTCCAGGCTAAATGATTTTCAGACACTCAGTTCTTTACCAGAGAGAGAGCTTTAATTAGGATCTGCCCAAATTACAGAAAGATTACAGAGACAGTTACATAAAAAGGTTTTCAGTCATACCCCCAAACACACAATGTATCCTATCTAACAGTTATTACAGGGTGGGTGTCTCTGTGTGTGTGTGTACTTACCAAAAAACCCTTTCTTCCTATCTAGAATGACTGTGCAGTTGCATGTGTGTGTTTGTGTATGTGAATGCATGTGTGTGTAGAGTGTCAGTGTGTGTATACCTACCAACCTTCCATCCCAACTGCCCCTATCCCTCTCAGCTGTCCTGCTTATATTCTGAGATCTTTCTTTACTTTGGGCAAACTGACTTTCTTGGAAAGGGTGAACTACTTTGCATATGTAAAGACCTTGTGTCTTTGATGTTACTTTTATCTACCTGTGTCAATAATCACACCCTTCCATTGAATGTAGACCTTTGTTACACATATATACAGACACACATATTGTATATACAGTCTATATCAGTTCTATGCATATTTATACCTACACTCCCCCACTTGAATAGGATTCAATTAGAATCATATTCACAATATATGCATATACATCATAAACAGATATCTATCTATATATAAATATATATATATATATATATATATATATATATATATATATACACTCAGACACCCATGAACAATTAAAGTAATAAATATAACCAGAATGTATACAATGATTCTTTTTTTTTTTTTTTTTTTTTTGAGTGTGTGAATATATTGTAGGATATACTAAACAAGGGTCTCTGGAAGCTATCTGTAGTTTGTGTTAATTACTCATCCCTTCATTTATCTGTTACCAATAATGCATCAAAACTACATGAAGTGGCAGAATTTTCTTACGAAGTGGAGGGGGGCATCCTTCGCCAGACATTCAAGATCATCCTGCACCACATATTAAATACATGTTTACCAACCTTATAGTCCTATGTTTGACTCATGTACCACCCATCTGAGGACACACTGTACTGTTCCCACAGACATGTAAACTTCCCCGGTGTGCAGACTGCATGGCCCTATCTCTGCATTATGCTCCTCCAACCATAACTGGGTATGTGAAATCCAACATCATTTTTCACCATACACACATCAGCCTTAGCTAATGGTTTCTAGCACACAAGAACAGAGCCCATACTACAACACCAGTTAGGGAAACCTGGGATTTATTCCAGACATAATTCTGGTCTGTGGCAGTAATTGTTTAAGTACAATAGTGCCATGGGGGCCTCTGTTTCTCATAGGTTAGTAATCTTATGTGTAGGTACAGGACGCTCCATCTTGACTGGTATATACATCTTTATACCAACACACTCCCCTACAGATTACTTACTAAGGTAAAGTTAATAATTACTGCCCATTCCCCTCATTAATTCATTTCATTTTGGAGGCCTAAATTTGGATAATCTTCTAATAAACATGTTTACTATGCCACCTCTCATAGTATAAGACACATTATTGTTGTTTACTGACCCCATCAGAGCATTCACAGACCTATTATTAATCCAATGCAAATCTGCAGTTAGTATGTGAATGCTCTGTCCCATCAGATCAGTTTGACTAGAGTGGTAAATTTCACTCATCCCACATTAAACACAAGTTGTTACAACCCATCTATATCAAGTTGGGGTATCCTATATAATCTCTATTTTAGATTAATTAACCCAAACTGGATAATTGTATCAATATCCAGTTCCCTTTTTACATTTCTCACTAAAGTGATCCCTTGTATTGTATTCCTTATCCTAGTATATATAATGATATATATACGTATATACATGCCTAATTCCTAATTTAACATTACCAAAGCACACGTATCATGCATACATACAGTCACATTATCTGTGGGCAGCTCTCTGGAATTATTATCAAAAAGTAACAAATATCATATTTTCATATAATACAATAAATAGTATGTACAGCTAATACAGAGATTGGAAAACAAATTGTGCAATTGAAAAAAAAAAAAAAAAAGATATCAGTCTCTGAAATGTAGTTCCCAGGCTACAACTTTGCAGAGAAAAGAAAAAACAAACAAACATTATTTGCTCTTCTTAAGAAGTCAGATTGCAAAAAGGGAAAACAGTTCATTTTGATTTTATGTGTTCTTGTTCCTCTCCATCAGAAGTGTAAATTTAATCTGTTGCTTTGTTCATTCTGGTTTTTGGATTCCAGGTGGTTTGAGACCTCCTCTTGCATAACACTAAATAAAAGAACAAATGGTCATGAGTTTCTGTATGTTTATAACAAGTTGTGCTTTACCTCTAAACCCCTATTATCTCTGTACATATGCTAATAACACCCTTTAGATCTGTACATATGCTAATAACATTCCTCTAACTTAACTGATCATCTAGAAAGTTAAAGGGACATAAAGCCCTTTTAGGATATGCACCGATCTCAACATGTTTTATGGCACATATATGATATATTATTAACTTTTATACTAAAATACTAACGAGGTAAAGCACAAAATAAAATAAAAAATAATAAGCATAAAAATGAGACTGTCTGATGGCAGTTGGATTCCAGTCCTCATAACTTTGTGGCTATTGATGTTCCACCTGCAAAACAAAAACTGGACACACATTAATGTCCCCCCCAGGCACATTTCCATTGACCCAAAACAGGATTCAAAGGGTGTGCCTTAACATAAGCCCACAACACATCATATTTAAATAATATATTTTACACTTACTTTTTAGACAGAAACAGTTTAACAACAAAATATATTTTTATTTAAAAAAAAAAAAAAAAAAAAAAATCTAAACTACGACCCCCACTAGCCTCTAATTATATAAATAAATCTGTTACTTCTACTATCCTAAAGTACTATGAACAGATGTCCATAGTATCAGGGGACTCTACCACTCCTACTCCTGTAGACATATTACACCTGCACTTAGCTTTAACTATTCCAATTTGCTCTTTTAGTTGATCCCGCTCATGTTTTATCTTCTTATATTCTGTTTTCAACTCCTCATACTCATTTTTAATTTGGGAGAATGGAATCCAAGTCTTAGACTTTAATTTCCTTTTGTAATTCTGACTCTTCTGTCCATACTGAGATCCACTTATTGACCTAGACAATGATAGTTTTGCCCTTTTTACTTAGAACCTCTCACTGAAGCCACTACAGAAATATTATTTTTAAATATTTTCCTCCAAAGATTATCAGCCCTTAGGAGTATATCATTTAGGTCTGAAGGATTAGGAGTTACAGATAATATGCTTTCTCTGATATTTTCCTCCAGAGCATCTAGAACAAATGTTCTGTGTACCATTCCTCCATGTTCAAAACCAGAATTATGTACAATTACATTTTTCAAAACTGTGGAAATTCTATCTGACAATTCATATGGAGATTCATTTTTTAACTGTTTAATTTTTCCACACAAAGACACATCAGAATGAATTCCATAAAGCACATGCATTATTTCTTTAAATATATCTGCAGTTCTAGGTGTCTGCCCACACCTCTGTACAATCCTGACCCAGAGACCATTTCCAATTGCTCTCTGCCACACCTTCTTTATATCAACAGTCAAATTGTACATCTCTGTAATTCTTTTAAAATTGCAAAGCCACTGCAAAAAACAATTGAAATCCTGCTGTGGGACCTGCCCAATTTCATTTACTATGTTATCCATTTCTTGTGGCTTTAAATCTTTTGTAACTAACCGCACTTCCCCTGAATTATCATGGTTTAATACAGTAGTTGGTGCAGCAGGGAGATTTATCACTGGCTTTTGTTTTATATATACACCTCCAGTTCCTGAGTTATTAACAGACTCAGTAACTTTAGGAACTTTAGGTGCAGGAGACATACTACAAGCTACCATGCTTTCTGCCATTCTATTAAAAGCCATATTAGTCACATGCCTACATTCATCCACTTCCCTTTCCAATTCCAAAATTCTCTCATTCATCTGCTCATTCTGCTCTGTTAATGTGTCACACACCTTTGCTTTTTCAATTAGTGCTTCACCAGTTACAACTGCATGCACTCGCATATCAACAATTTTGTCATTCAATTCATTATATAATTCACCATTTTCCATAGATTCTACCATTACTGCTGAATTAAGTTGTGATATTTCACTGTCTTTTTCTTTAATTATTTCCTCTAGTTTTAAACAGCAAAACAGCAATCCTTGCATAATCCAACCTTTTCTTTTGTTTTCTGAAACATTTTTATCATATAACATTTTTGCTAAAAATTCTTTCATTAAATCCCATGATTGTCTATATTCTGCTGGAATTTCTTAGGGACCACCATGCCTTTTAATATAATTTAGCACCCACTTACTAACATTCTCAGCAATAGTATCATCTACTTTTTACATTTTACAAGCCATATTAAAATTAAAACCGCAATAAAATAGGAAGATAGGAAAACGAATATACTTACCAACCTCTAGACAGATTCTGGAAAGTTCTTCTGGCCCAACGTCACGGCACCAAAATATGTTGCACAATTATCCCTCAAATCCACCAGGATTACATTCAATAAATCCACTTTGGATATGCTCTGGATAATATTCTCTGCGCTGTGTAATACTTATAATAACCCCTAGTGTCACCTCACTATACACTACCACACTATTCACTTTACCAACAATCCCAGGTAAATATTTTATGTGTAGTTCTACAGAAATATAGCCACTATACTGTACTCATAGTAATTCCAGGCTAAATGATTTTCAGACACTCAGTTCTTTACCAGAGAGAGAACTTTAATTAGGATCTGCCCAAATTACAGAAAGGTTACAGAGACAGTTACATAAAAAGGTTTTCAGTCATACCCCCAAACACACAATGTATCCTATCTAACAGTTATTACAGGGTGGGTGTCTCTGTGTGTGTGTGTACTTACCAAAAACCCTTTCTTCCTATCTAGAATGACTGTGCAGTTGCATGTGTGTGTTTGTGTATGTGAATGCATGTGTGTGTAGAGTGTCAGTGTGTGTATACCTACCAACTGCCCCCATCCCTCTCAGCTGTCCTGTTTATATCCTGAGATCTTTCTTGTAAAGGGTGAAGTACTTTGCATATGTAAAGACCTTGTCTCTTTGTTGTTAGTTTTATCTACCTGTGTCAATAATCACATCCTTCCATAAAATGTAGACCTTTGTTACACATATATAAAGACACACATATTGTATATACATTCTATATCAGTTCTATGCATATTTATACCTACACTGAATGTGGAGTATTCCCGATGGGAGGAAATTTTGCGTCCCAGCATCTCCGAGGTGGCCATAGTCGGGATCGGAGGAATCGATACCGGGAACCTGCCACTCTCATCTGACGGTAAGCTCATTTAAGAATCTATTAACATCCAAAATAAAGAATGTATTTAAGGATATGGTTAATGCTATTACGCTGTTTAACACATTATTACGTAAACGCATTCACAATTACCTTGCGATTACATTACTATCTAGGCTAAAGGTGTGCATTTAAACAGACTGAAAACAAACGCAAAAACATTCAGCTTGACAAGATAGATATCACAAACACGGTTTTGAAAATGTGGAAATCGTATTGATTGTTAGATTTCAAAGTGGATTAATGAGGCTTCATTTGTAATTCTATTGTAAGCAAAAGCATTTACATCTTTATTTGGAAATATGCTAATGTATACATTTCTTTATTTGTCCAATATACAGAGTCTGGGGAGGAGGCAGCACAGCAACTACAGGCTCCTCCTTTGCTCAGGTATGAGAGTGGTGGGGATGAATCGCCACCTCGGAGAGAAATGGAAGAGGCCCCCCTGTACAAGAAGAAGAGGCCCCCCCTCAAGCAGAAGAAGAGGCCCCTCAAGCACCAGCAGGCTGCCGTGCACCAGCAGGAGATAGCCGAGGTGCAGGTGTTGCGTGCCTCCCGGATGGAAAATATCCAAACTCGAAGTCAGATGACAGAAGATCTTTGTGCCATTCGAGAAGGACAAAGAGAAATTATACAGGTCCTTAGAGGAGTTGAACAAGGACAGAACCGGTGTGTGCAGATTCTAGAAGATATGTTTAATTTCTTCCAGGAGGAGCATGCTGGGCCATCTGCTGCTGGGCCATCTCATCTTGGTACTCCTCCATCTCCTCCTCAGCTTGGTCATCCCAGTACTCCTCCTTCCCCTCTTCCCACAACATCTCCGATGAGAACTCGTCGGAGGGGGCAGTTGCCCCCCCCCCAGAGCCTCAGTCTTGTGGGAAGAGGGGAAGGAAGAGGAAGTAAGTATTTTTTGAGATATATGTTTGTTTTGTATTTATTTAATGTGTAATGGATAGGTATGTGATGATGTGGTTTTCATACACTTGTGGACCACACTCTGTATATAATCTGCTTCTATGGGACCGGGTCCATGGAGGCAGATTGTTTGCAGAGTGTGGGTTATAAGTGTGTGGACACCACATCATCACATACCTATCCTTGTCCATGATATTGATTGGTTTCTGTGATGTCTAAACTGTTTCCCTAATCTCAAACAAAATGACCATTACAATTTTACATGATGGCATATTACTGTTTGAATGCCAATAACACAGCTTAAAGGGACAGTCAGAACATTATTGTTTACAAATAAAACACTGTATTACGCATTATCAAGTTTGAAACAAAAACATGGAGAAATACACGTGTGACTTATGTGATTACCCTTGTATCTATGCCTCTGAAAAATGACAACTTATTTATGTTATTTTGACAGAACAACATTTTAGACAATCAATCCAGGGTAAATATGCTGTATGAGCTCAAGGTTTTCTATATGAAAATGCTATCAAAATGCCCTCTAGTGGTCAAAATGCATTCCGCTTAGATGCACTCTTCAAGCTCTAAGAAATGAGCACACGAACCTCCTAGGTTTAGCTAGCAACTAAGAATAACAAGAGAACTATGATAAATTGTTGACAAACATTTGAGATAATTTTTTAAAAAAAATGCATTTTTCATAATGAAAATCATTATTGGTTTTCAAGACTGTTCCTTTAAAAAATGACATATGCTAACATATACTAATCTTTTGTGATTGTTGGTATATCTACATGTACTTGTTCAAACAAGAAATATTGGAATAGGATTTCTATTGACGTGTAAAATAAAGTCTATTTTCTTAAAGAGACGTTATTGTGTTTGAATTATTTTAGAAAGACATTTTATTTACAAGGAATATGGTTTCAAGTCCTTTTATGAGTGAATAAACAAATATATGCTCACAATAATATATTTGGAGATTAACCAATGTGGAACTCATACATGACACAATACTCAACATTTTCATTAAAGGGACAGTATACAATCTTTTTCAGAGAACTGCATGTAATAGACACTACTAGAAACAACAAGATGACCACATACTGATATCAAAATCCATAAGAAAAAGGTTTAAACACTTTCTTAGAAAATCTGTTTATCTCTATTGAAAAGATAGCTGGAAAGCCCATTCCAAGTGGAAAATAAGACAATACCCCTTCATTTGCATATGAAAAGACCCTTTACACAAACAGGAGCAAGCTGGAGAAGGTAGCTGATGGTACTCACATCAAACTTTGAGGCTTTGCTAGGAGTCTGAAAATCACTGCAATGTTATTTGAACATAAGCAAAACTAGACATTTATTTTTTTTTAAAAAAGGACTATATAAATATAGCTAAAAAACATATTTGTTTTTTTAAAATGAGTGTATAATGACCCTTTAATAAAAAATATGACGACATAACATCTAGAAGAAGTAGGCATCTCATATATTTAGCATATGATGAAGATAAATGCATATTGATTACTTGATTCTAATACAATAGCGCATATTTCGGAATTTGATATGTTTAAAATTAAACACAACACAGTCATTATTCATAAAAAGGAACATATTGTTGACAAACATATTAAAGATGGACTATATTCATGGATTTGCACTTGCCTCAAAATATCTTATGCAGGAAAACATTTTGCTTTCATTCGTTTATTCAACCAGACAGCCATCAAAAGAGAATGTGGTGTTCTTTATCAGCTATGGGTCAACAATGTACACGATTCACACAATCCATACTCGCCATGGTTTTAAACTTGTCTTCTCATTCACAAACGTGGGTTACGTGCAAATTCTAATATTGCGGGACTACGTAATACAATCAGACGGTTTTTACACCTTGGCATGTGACGTCTTAATTAACATGGCGCATTCTTGATCGCGTAAAAACGTCATCCAATAAAAGGCACATCCTTGATCGCGTAAAAATGTCATCCAATAAAAGGCGCATCCTTGATCGCGTAAAAACGCCATCCTATAAAAGGCACATCCTTGATCGCGTAAAAACGCCATCCAATAATAGGCGCATCCTTGATCACGTAAAAACCCCATCCAATAAAAGGCGCATCCTTGATCGCGTAAAAACGTCAGCCAATACAAGGACTCATTGGACAGCCTGGCAGGTGACGTCTTAAGCAACATGGCGCATCCGAGATCGAGTAAAAACGTCAGCCAATACAAGGACTCATTTGATAGCTTGGCATATCAATAAGAAACTTATTTATATTTTAGAAACTAGTATGTGTCTATATTGCTAGCTAGGAATGTCACGCTAGATAACGTAATACTGTGATATATGAAATAGAATCCATTCGTGAAAATAAGGAGATATTTCATTAGAAGCAGAGGATTATTAACTAAACTATTTAGCAAGCAGCATGGTTTAAATAGACATGAAAACAATATTTTAAGGTTACACGATTATGTACGACATTGCAATTTGAAATACATTGTAACAATAAATGAAAATCTTTTGATTATTGTGTTTCATGTCCCTTTAACTGAGAATTAATGCTAGGAGATGCATCCGGAAAATAGGGATGTGTTATATATTATATGTTAAAGGGACAGTCAACCCCAGAAATTTTGTTGTTTAAAAATAAAGCTAATCCCTTTATTACACATTCCCCATTTTTGAACAACCAACTCAGTTATATATTAATATACTTTTTACTTCTGTTATAACCTTGTATCTAAGCTTCTGCTGACTGCCCCCTTATTTCTGTTCTTTTGACAGACATGCAGTTTAGCTAATCAATGCTCACTCCTAGGTTACTTTACGTGCATGAGCTCAATGTTATCTATATGAAACATGTGAACTAATGCCTTATAGTAGTCAAAATGTATTCAGATTAGAGGCAGTCTTCAAGGTCGAAGAAATTAGCATATGAAGCTCCTAGTTTTAGCTTTCAACTAAGAATACCAAGAGAACAAAGCAAAATTGTCGATAAAGGTAAATTAGGAAGTTGGTTAAAATCGCATGCCCTATTTAAATCATGAATCATCTTTTGGGACTTGACTGTCCCTTTAACTATAGCTATGGTGTCCATCTTTAACATTTAAAAGGTACACATGATAAATACATATGTCATTGTTGTTTTCAGATATGTTTATATTGTTTTGGAATAACAATAATGACACATGTATTGATCAAACGTGTCACTTATTCAAGTTGAAATATGGTCAGCCTACCTATAGCCATATATTGGAGGATAATTAAAGTGAAAAAATATTAATAGAAAGATATTAATCATCTAAAATATGTGCATTACACACAGTGATTGATTTGGTTACACTACTACAATAAGATATAATTGAAATTGGGATACATGTGTTGTCAACATTCAAATAAGAGTCTTTTTAAAATAAGATTATATGTCCTTGTTCATGTAAAAAGGACAAAAACGCATTAGAAATGCAGATCCATTCCTTAACAATTGTGGTCAGCATCACTTAAAGGGACATGAAATACAAAAAAATCAGTTTCAGGATTCACAGAGAGGATACTATTTACAGAAAAATACAACTTTACAGAGATTATCTCATTCTATCAATCCTGGGATCATTTGTTAAAGGTGCATCAATTCATGAATAGTTTACAAATGAACACATGGATGTGAAATTAAAAATATACATATATATATATATACAAACAGCAAGATATAGAGATATAGAAATTCATTCATATGCTAATCATAATCTTGAAAATGTAAAGCTTTAGGAAAAGTATATCAAGAAAATGAATCTAATTAAATTGGAGATGTAAATATTAAAGTCATTTACAATTGACAAACTAATAATCTCCTTTTTATTCACATGAGTTCATTGTTTCCAAAAATTAATGTCTCAATAAATCGATCCTGTATTCTTATTTTAAAAACTTTATGTTGTTGACTGTAGCTTTAATTCATTTGTTGTCTTGTTGCATTATCATCAATTGATATCTATATTTCATTGTTTATTCTTTTGATCTTGCTAGTATATTTTTTATAATGTAGAAGATTGTAAATAAGGATACTGTATTCTTCACATATATACTAATTAACGTATACATTTGACCAACATGTCTAAAGCGATGCCAGTTACAGCAAACACATGTTCACGTGTGTGCGCAATTCTATCTTTCGTGATCATTGCGCAATGATTCTATGCGGAATTGCGCATCCGTGAATCAGAATTAATTTGGATATAGTAGTGTGATGAGTATCATTTCATAAAGACTTATGATATATTTTCAATTGGGTGTATTACGAGATTGAAATCGTATATTTGTTAATATTGAACAATAACAAATAATATTTATAACTGGGTTATGATTCGAGAGTCAATGTATGAAATGGGGGATGATAGGGATTTCACGGATGCACGATTCCATTTTCACTCTGTGACGCATATTCTGGAGAGTGCAAGAAACATCACTCCTATTTCATGTGTGACGAATCTAAAATCAGATATCTGAACATCATATGTAGCGTATGTTGTGAGATCTATATAGGTTGAATATATGACTATCTACACATTTCTTAAAAGTCTAATCAAATATTAATATATTATATAAAGTAGGATATTTATACACATTTATCATTGTATGTATTTATTGTTCATTAAATCGATTTTGTGACTTATTGTGAAGTATTGATATTGCTCTATTAAATGTATTTATAATGCACATCGATTGTGTGCTATTGCGTGACATTAGACTAGAATGTGTAAAGATGCGAATCTCGTGTTGCAAGATACGTTTCCCACGCGACATTTCTGAAATGCGCAATTTCTGGTTCTAATGTCTGTAACTTGGATAATCTGTTTATAAATGTTAAACTACACGTTTGTTTCTTATTAGTAAATAAACCTCGAGCTTGTATTTGTCTGAACTGCTCACGTATGTTATTGTGCAATGGCGTCTTTATTTTTAAAGAGACATTACAACCAAATATTTTCAAAAAAAGATCCGGAGAGAGAATAAATGTTTAGACTTTAAAATGTAACTCAATTTATCTTTTTATTTAGATATCCTTAACAGAAGAAATTTCAATGCACATGGTTGAGCCAATCACGTAAGGCATCTCTGTGCATCCACCAATCTTCATCTACTGAGCCAATCTCGATATGCTTTTAAAGAAAAGTATGTCAAGATAATGAGATAAGAGAAGTAAAAGACACTCTTTAAATCGCAAATGGATATTTCTCTTGTAAGGTGTATCCAGTCCACGGATCATCCATTACTTGTGGGATATTCTCCTTCCCAACAGGAAGCTGCAAGAGGATCACCCACAGCAGAGCTGTCTATATAGCTCCTCCCCTAACTGCCACCTCCAGTCATTCTCTTGCAGCTCTCGACAAGCATGGAAGCAGTTAGAGAGATGTGGTGTAATTTAGTTGTTTTTCTTCAATTCAAAAGTTTGTTATTTTTAAATGGTACCGGAGTTGTACTATTTTGGTCTCAGGCAGAAAATAGAAGAAGAGTCTGCCTGTGGTCTCTGATGATCTTAGCAGGTTGTAACTAAGATCCATTGCTGTTCTCACACATAACTGAAGAGAGAGGTAACTTCAGCTTGGGGAATGGCGTGCAGGGTATCCTGCTATGAGGTATGTGCAGTCTAAATTTTTCTAGAGAAATGTATATGCTAGAAAATGCTGTTGATACCGGATTTATTTAAGGTAAGCCTGATTACAGTGATTTAATAACGACTAGTATCATGCTTACTATTAGCGGTAACACTCTTATTATTTTTCAAATTACTGACATATAAGACGTTTGCTGGGAGTGCTTAAACGTTTTTTATATGCTGTTTGGTGATAAAACTTTATTGGGGCCCAGTTTTTCCACATGGCTGGCTAAAATTTGCCTAGGGATAGTTTTGTTAGGCCTCTCACTGTGTAGACAGGAGTGGGAGGGGCCTAATTTCGCGCCTAAATGCGCATTAGCTTTTGCAGACTGATACATCCAGTTTCCTTGAAAGAGTTCCCTGAATGCTTAGGACCTCTCTGAAGGGTTTTGGTGCTTTCCAAAGTCATTTGTATGGCAAGGTAGGGCCACAGCAGAGCTGTAGCAGTTTGTTGTGACTGTTAAAAAACGTCTATTTCGTTTTTTTGATCCGTTTTTGAAACTAAGGGGTTAATCATCCATTTGCAAGTGGGTGCGATGCTCTGTTAGCCTATTATACACACTGTAAAAATTTTGTTTGATTTACTGCTTTTTTTTCACTGTTTTTCAAATTCTGACCTTTTTTATTTTTCTTAAAGGCACAGTACCGTTTTTATTTTTTGCTTGTTAACTTTCTGTAAAGTGTTTTCCAAGCTTGCTGGTCTCATTGCTAGTCTGTTTAAACATGTCTGACATAGAGGAAACTCCTTGTTCATTATGTTTAGAAGCCATGGTGGAACCCCCTCTTAGAATGTGTACCAAATGTACTGATTTCACTTTAAGTTACAAAGACCATATTCTGTCTTTAAAAGATGTATCACCAGAGGAATCTGACAAGGGGGATGTTATGCCGACTAACTCGCCCCACGTGTCAGATCCTTTGACTCCCGCTCAAGGGACTCACGCTCAAGAGGCGCCAAGTACATCTAGCGCGCCCATGGCGTTTACTTTACAAGACATGGCGGCAGTCATGGATAATACACTGTCAGCGGTATTATCCAGACTACCTGGGTTACGAGGAAAGTGAGACAGCTCTGGGGTTAGAAGAAATACAGAGCACTCTGACGCTTTAATAGCTATGTCTGATACCCCCTCACAATATGCAGAAGCTGAGGAAGGAGAGCTTTTTCTGTGGGTGATGTGTCTGACTCAGGGAAGATGATTCAACCTGATTCTGATATGGCAACATTTAAATTTAAGCTTGAACACCTCCGCGTGTTACTCAGGGAGGTTTTAGCTACTCTGAATGACTGCGACACCATTGCAGTGCCAGAGAAATTGTGCAGATTGGATAAATACTATGCAGTGCCTGTTTTCACTGATGTTTTCTTTCATGTAATTAGCAAGAGTCCATGAGCTAGTGACGTATGGGATATACATTCCTACCAGGAGGGGCAAAGTTTCCCAAACCTCAAAATGCCTATAAATACACCCCTCACCACACCCACAAATCAGTTTTACAAACTTTGCCTCCTGTGGAGGTGGTGAAGTAAGTTTGTGCTAGATTCTACGTTGATATGCGCTCCGCAGCAGGTTGGAGCCCGGTTTTCCTCTCAGCATGCAGTGAATGTCAGAGGGATGTGAAGAGAGTATTGCCTATTTGAATTCAATGATCTCCTTCTACGGGGTCTATTTCATAGGTTCTCTGTTATCGGTCGTAGAGATTCATCTCTTACCTCCCTTTTCAGATCGACGATATACTCTTATATACCATTACCTCTACTGATTCTCGTTTCAGTACTGGTTTGGCTTTCTACTACATGTAGATGAGTGTCCTGGGGTAAGTAAGTCTTATTTTTGTGACACTCTAAGCTATGGTTGGGCACTTTTATATAAAGTTCTAAATATTTGTGTTTAAACATTTATTTGCCTTGATTCAGGATGTTCAATATTCCTTATTTCAGACAGTCAGTTTCATTATTTGGGATAATGCATTTGAATAATCAATTTTTCTTACCTTAAAATTTGACTTTTTTCCCTGTGGGCTGTTAGGCTCGCGGGGGCTGAAAATGCTTCATTTTATTGCGTCATTCTTGGCGCGGACTTTTTTGGCGCAAAAATTTTTTCTTTATTTTTTCCGGCGTCATACTTGTCGCCGGAAGTTGCGTCATTTTTGACGTTTTTGCGCCAAAAATGTTGGCGTTACCGGATGTGGCGTCATTTTTGGCGCTAAAAGCATTTAGGCGCCAAATAATGTGGGCGTCTTTTTTGGCGCCAAAAAATATGGGCGTCATTATTGTCTCCACATTATTTAAGTCTCATTGTTTATTGCTTCTGGTTGCTAGAAGCTTGTTCACTGGCATTTTTTCCCATTCCTGAAACTGTCATTTAAGGAATTTGATCAATTTTGCTTTATATGTTGTTTTTTCTTTTACATATTGCAAGATGTCTCAGATTGAGCCGGAATCAGAAGATACTTCTGGAAAATCGCTGCTTGATGCTGGATCTACCAAAGCTAAGTGTATTTGCTGTAAACTTATGGTATCTGTTCCTCCAGCTGTTGTTTGTAATGAATGTCATGACAAACTTGTTAATGCAGATAATATTTCCTTTAGTAATGTTACATTACCTGTTGCTGTTCCATCAACATCTAATACTCCTGTTCCTGTTAACATAAGAGATTTTGTTTCTAAATCCATTAAGAAGGCTATGTCTGTTATTCCTCCTTCTAGTAAACGTAAAAGGTCTTTTAAAACTTCTCATTTTTCAGATGAATTTTTAAATGAACATCATCATTCTGATTCTGATAATGATTCCTCTGGTTCAGAGGATTCTGTTTCAGAGATTGATGCTGATAAATCTTCATATTTATTCAAAATGGAATTTATTCGTTCTTTACTTAAAGAAGTCTTAATTGCATTAGAAATAGAGGATTCTGGTCCTCTTGATACTAAATCTAAACGTTTAAATAAGGTTTTTAAATCTCCTGTAGTTATTCCAGAAGTTTTTCCTGTCCCTGATGCTATTTCTGAAGTAATTTCCAGGGAATGGAATAATTTGGGTAATTCATTTACTCCTTCTAAACGTTTTAAGCAATTATATCCTGTGCCATCTGACAGATTAGAGTTTTGGGACAAAATCCCTAAAGTTGATGGGGCTATCTCTACTCTTGCTAAACGTACTACTATTCCTACGGCAGATAGTACTTCCTTTAAGGATCCTTTAGATAGAAAAATTGAATCCTTTCTAAGAAAAGCTTACTTATGTTCAGGTAATCTTAGACCTGCTATATCTTTAGCGGATGTTGCTGCAGCTTCAACTTTTTGGTTGGAAGCTTTAGCGCAGCAAGTGACAGATCATGATTCTCATAGCATTGTTAATCTTCTTCAACATGCTAATAATTTTATTTGTGATGCCATCTTTGATATCATTAGGGTTGATGTCAGGTATATGTCTCTAGCTATTTTAGCTAGAAGAGCTTTATGGCTTAAAACTTGGAATGCTGATATGTCTTCCAAGTCAACTTTGCTTTCCCTTTCTTTCCAGGGTAATAAATTATTTGGTTCACAGTTGGATTCCATTATTTCAACTGTTACTGGGGGGAAAGGAACATTTTTACCACAGGATAAAAAAATCTAAAGGTAAATTTAGGTCTTCTAATCGTTTTCGTTCCTTTCATCACAATAAGGAACAAAAGCCTGATCCTTCCCCTACAAGAGCGGTATCAGTTTGGAAACCATCTCCAGTCTGGAATAAATCCAAACCTTTTAGAAAGCCAAAGTCAGCTCCCAAGTCAACATGAAGGTGCGGCCCTCATTCCAGCCCAGCTGGTAGGGGGCAGATTACGATTTTTCAAAGAAATTTGGATCAATTCGATTCACAATCTTTGGATTCAGAACATTGTTTCACAAGGGTACAGAATAGGCTTCAAGATAAGGCCTCCTGCAAGAAGATTTTTTCTTTCCCGTGTCCCAGTAAATCCAGTGAAGGCTCAAGCATTTCTGAAATGTGTTTCAGATCTAGAGTTAGCTGGAGTAATTGTGCCAGTTCCAGTTCTGGAACAGGGGCTGGGGTTTTACTCAAATCTCTTTATTGTACCAAAGAAGGAGAATTCCTTCAGACCAGTTCTGGATTTAAAAATTTTGAATCATTATGTAAGGATACCAACATTCAAAATGTAACTATAAGGACTATTCTGCCTTTTGTTCAGCAAGGGCATTTTATGTCCACAATAGATTTACAGGATGCATATCTGCATATTCCGATTCATCCAGATCACTATCAGTTTCTGAGATTCTCTTTCCTAGACAAGAATTACCAGTTTGTGGCTCTGCCGTTTGGCCTAGCAACAGCTCCAAGGATTTTTACAAAGGTTCTCGGTGCCCTTCTGTCTGTAATCAGAGAACAGGGTATTGTGGTATTTCCTTATTTGGACGATATCTTGGTACTTGCTCAGTCTTCACATTTAGCAGAATCTCATACGAATCGACTTGTATTGTTTCTTCAAAAACATGGTTGGAGGATCAATTTACCAAAAAGTTCATTAATTCCTCAGACAAGGGTAACCTTTTTAGGTTTCCAGATAGATTCAGTGTCCATGACTCTGTCTCTGACGGACAAGAGACGTCTAAAATTGGTTTCAGCTTGTCGAAACCTTCAGTCTCAATCATTCCATTCGGTAGCCTTATGCATGGAAATTCTAGGTCTTATGACTGCTGCTTCGGATGCGATCCCCTTTGCTCGTTTTCACATGCGACCTCTTCAGCTTTGTATGCTGAACCAGTGGTGCAGGGATTATACAAAGATATCTCAATTAATATCTTTAAAACCGATCGTACGACACTCTCTCACGTGGTGGATAGACCACCATCATTTAGTTCAGGGGGCTGCTTTTGTTCTTCCGACCTGGACTGTGATTTCAACAGATGCAAGTCTGACAGGTTGGGGAGCTGTTTGGGGGTCTCTGACAGCACAAGGGGTTTGGGAATCTCAGGAGGTGAGATTACCAATCAACATTTTGGAACTCCGTGCAATTTTCAGAGCTCTTCAGTCATGGCCTCTTCTAAAGAGAGAGTCGTTCATTTGTTTTCAGACGGACAATGTCACAACCGTGGCATATGTCAATCATCAAGGAGGGACTCACAGTCCTCTGGCTATGAAAGAAGTATCTCGAATACTGGTATGGGCGGAATCCAACTCCTGTCTAATTTCTGCGGTTCATATCCCAGGTATAGACAATTGGGAAGCGGATTATCTCAGTCACCAAACGTTACATCCGGGCGAATGGTCTCTTCACCCAGAGGTATTTCTTCAGATTGTTCAAATGTGGGGACTTCCAGAAATAGATCTGATGGCTTCCCATCTAAACAAGAAACTTCCCAGGTATCTGTCCAGATCCAGGGATCCTCAGGCGGAGGCAGTGGATGCATTGTCACTTCCTTGGAAGTATCATCCTGCCTATATCTTTCCACCTCTAGTTCTCCTTCCAAGAGTGATTTCCAAGATTCTAAAGGAGTGCTCGTTTGTTCTGCTGGTGGCTCCAGTATGGCCTCACAGGTTTTGGTATGCGGATCTTGTCCGGATGGCCACTTGCCAACCATGGACTCTTCCATTAAGACCAGACCTTCTATCGCAAGGTCCTTTTTTTCCATCAGGATCTCAAATCCTTAAATTTGAAGGTGTGGAGATTGAACGCTTGATTCTCAGTCATAGAGGTTTCTCTGACTCAGTAATTAATACTATGTTACAGGCTCGTAAATCTGTATCTAGGAAGATATATTATCGAGTCTGGAAGATTTACATTTCTTGGTGTTCTTCTCATCATTTTTCTTGGCATTCTTTTAGAATTCCTAGAATTTTACAGTTTCTTCAGGATGGTTTGGATAAAGGTTTGTCTGCAAGTTCCTTGAAAGGACAAATCTCTGCTCTTTCTGTTCTTTTCCACAGAAAGATTGCTAGTCTTCCTGATATTCATTGTTTTGTACAGGCTTTGGTTCGTATAAAACCTGTTATTAAGTCAATTTCTCCTCCTTGGAGTTTGAATTTGGTTCTGGGGGCTCTTCAAGCTCCTCCGTTTGAACCTATGCATTCGCTGGACATTAAATTACTTTCTTGGAAAGTTTTGTTTCTTTTGGCCATCTCTTCTGCTAGAAGAGTTTCTGAATTATCTGCTCTTTCTTGTGAGTCTCCTTTTCTGATTTTTCATCAGGATAAGGCGGTGTTGTGGACTTCTTTTAAATTTTTACCTAAGGTTGTGAATTCTAAACATCATTGTGTCCTAATCCTAAGAATTCTAAGGAAAAATCGTTGCATTCTTTGGATGTAGTTAGAGCTTTGAAATATTATGTTGAAGCTACTAAAAATTTCCGAAAGACTTCTAGTCTATTTGTTATCTTTTCCGGTTCTAGGAAAGGTCAGAAGGCTTCTGCCATTTCTTTGGCATCTTGGTTAAAATCTTTGATTCATCATGCTTATGTCGAGTCGGGTAAAGCTCCGCCTCAAAGGATTACAGCTCATTCTACTAGGTCAGTTTCTACTTCCTGGGCGTTTAGGAATGAAGCTTCGGTTGATCAGATTTGCAAAGCAGCAACTTGGTCTTCTTTGCATACTTTTACTAAATTCTACCATTTTGATGTGTTTTCTTCTTCTGAAGCAGTTTTTGGTAGAAAAGTACTTCAGGCAGCTGTTTCAGTTTGAATCTTCTGCTTATAATTTCAGTTTTTTTCTTTATAAGATTTAAACTTTGTTTTGGGTGTGGATTATTTTCAGCGGAATTGGCTGTCTTTATTTTATCCCTCCCTCTCTAGTGACTCTTGCGTGGAAGATCCACATCTTGGGTAGTCATTATCCCATACGTCACAAGCTCATGGACTCTTGCTAATTACATGAAAGAAAACATAATTTATGTAAGAACTTACCTGATAAATTCATTTCTTTCATATTAGCAAGAGTCCATGAGGCCCACCCTTTTTTGTGGTGGTTATGATTTTTTTGTATAAAGCACAATTATTCCAATTCCTTATTTTTTATGCTTTCGCACTTTTTTCTTATCACCCCACTTCTTGGCTATGCGTTAAACTGATTTGTGGGTGTGGTGAGGGGTGTATTTATAGGCATTTTGAGGTTTGGGAAACTTTGCCCCTCCTGGTAGGAATGTATATCCCATACGTCACTAGCTCATGGACTCTTGCTAATATGAAATAAATGAATTTATCAGGTAAGTTCTTACATAAATTATGTTTTTCCAATACCTAAAAGGTTTTCAGAAATTATTACTAAGGAATGGGATAGACCAGGTGTACCATTCTCTCCCCCTCCTATTTTTAAGAAATTGTTTCCAATAGATGCAGCCACACGGGACTTATGGCAAACGGTCCCTAAGGTGGAGGGAGCAGTGTCTACCCTAGCTAAGCGTACTACTATCCCCGTCGAGCACAGTTGTGCTTTCTTAGATCCAATGGATAAATGTTAGAGGGTTACCTTAAGAAAATGTTTATTCAACAAGGTTTTATTTTACAGCCTCTTGCATGCATTGCCCCAGTAACTGCTGCGGCGGCCTTCTGGTTTGAGTCTCTGGAAGAGGCTTTACAGGTAGAGACCCCATTGGACGATATACTTGACAAGCTTAGAGCACTTAAGCTAGCCAATTCATTTGTTTCTGATGCCATTGTTCATTTGACTAAACTAACGGCTAAAAATTCTGGTTTTGCTATTCAGGCGCGTAGGGCGCTATGGCTTAAATCATGGTCAGCTGACGTTACTTCAAAGTCTAAGCTTCTTAATATTCCCTTCAAGGGGCAGACCCTATTCGGGCCTGGTTTGAAGGAGATCATTTCTGATATCACGGGAGGAAAAGGTCATGCCCTCCCTCAGGACAATAAATCAAGGGCCAAACAAACTAATTTTTGTGCCTTTCAAAACTTTAACACGAGCGCGGCATCAACTTCCTCTAATACAAAACAAGAGGGAACTTTTGCCCAGTCCAAGTTGGTCTGGAGACCTAACCAGGCTTAGAACAAAGGTAAGCAGGCCAAAAAGCCTGCTGCTGCCTCTAAGACAGCATGAAGGATTGGCCCCCGATCCAGTAACGGATCTAGTAGGGGGCAGACTTTCTCTCTTCGTCCAGGCTTGGGCAAGAGATGTCCAGGATCCCTGGGCGTTGGAAATTGTATCCCAGGGATATCTTCTGGACTTCAAAGCTTCCCCTCCAAAAGGGAGATTTCACCTTTCACGGTTATCTGCAAACCAGATAAAAAAGAGAGGCATTCTTACATTGTGTTCAAGACCTCCTAGTTATGGGAGTGATCCACCCAGTTCCAAAGGAGGAACAGGGACAAGGCTTCTATTCAAATCTGTTTGTGGTTCCCAAAAAAGAGGGAACCTTCAGACCAATCTTAGATCTCAAGATCCTAAACAAATTTCTCAGGGTCCCATCATTCAAGATGGAGACCATTCGTACCATCCTACCTATGATCCAGGAGGGTCAATACATGACTACAGTGGATTTAAAGGATGCTTATCTTCACATTCTGATACACAAAGATCATCATCGGTTTCTCAGGTTTGCCTTCCTGGACAGGCATTACCAGTTTGTAGCTCTTCCCTTTGGGTTAGCTACAGCTCCAAGAATCTTTACGAAGGTTCTGGGGTCACTTCTGGCGGTCCTAAGGCCGCGGGGCATAGCAGTGGCCCCTTATTTAGACGACATTCTGATACAGGCGTCAAATTTCCAAATTGCCAAGTCTCATACGGACTTAGTTCTGGCATTTCTGAGGTCGCACGGGTGGACAGTGAACAAAGAGAAGAGTTCTCTATCCCCTCTCACAAGAGTTTCCTTTCTGGGAACTCTGATAGATTCTGTAGAAATGAGGATTTACCTGACAGAGACCAGGTTATCAAAACTTCTAAATTCTTGCCGTGCTCTTTATTCTACTTCTCGCCCTTCGGTGGCTCAGTGTATGGAAGTAATCGGCTTAATGGTAGCGGCAATGGACATAGTGCCGTTTGCCCACCTACATCTCAGACCGCTGCAACTCTGCATGCTTAGTCAGTGGAATGGGGATTACACAGATTTGTCTCCTCTACTAAATCTGGATCAAGAGACCAGGGATTCTCTTCTCTGGTGGCTATCTCGGGTCCATCTGTCCAAAGGTATGACCTTTCGCAGGCCAGATTGGACAATAGTAACGACAGATGCCAGCCTTCTAGGCTGGGGGACAGTCTGGAACTCCCTGAAGGCTCAGGGATCGTGGACTCAGGAGGAGACCCTCCTCCCAATAAACATTCTAGAACTAAGAGCGATATTCAATGCTCTTCAAGCTTGGCCTCAGCTAGCGACAATGAGGTTCATCAGATTTCAGTCGGACAACATCACGACTGTGGCTTACATCAACCATCAAGGGGGAACAAGGAGTTCCCTAGCGATGTTGGAAGTTTCAAAGATAATTCGTTGGGCAGAGATTCACTCTTGCCACCTATCAGCTATCCATATCCCAGGTGTAGAGAACTGGGAAGCGGATTTTCTAAGTCGACAGACTTTTCATCCGGGGGAGTGGGAACTCCATCCGGAGGGGTTTGCACAATTGGTTCAACGTTGGGGCGAACCAGAACTGGATCTCATGGCGTCTCGCCAGAATGTCAAACTTCCTTGTTACGGATCCAGGTCTAGGGATCCCAAGGCAACGCTGATAGATGCTCTAGCAGTGCCTTGGTCCTTCAACCTGGCTTATGTGTTTCCACCGTTTCCTCTGCTCCCTCGTCTGATTGCCAAAATCAAGCAGGAGAGAGCATCATTGATTTTGATAGCACCTGCGTGGCCACGCAGGACTTGGTATGCAGATCTGGAGGACATGTCATCCCTTCCACCATGGACCCTGCCTCTGAGACAGGACCTTCTACTTCAGAGTCCTTTCAACCATCCAAATCTAATTTCTCTGAGACTGACTGCCTGGAGATTGAACGCTTGATTTTATCAAAGCGTGGCTTCTCCGAGTCAGTCATTGATACCTTAATTCAGGCACGAAAGCCTGTCACCAGGAAAATCTATCATAAGATATTATTGGTGTGAATCCAAGGGTTACTCATGGAGTAAAGTCAGGATTCCCAGGATATTATCTTTTCTCCAAGAAGGATTGGAAAAGGGATTGTCAGCTAGTTCCTTAAAGGGACAGATTTCTGCTCTGTCTATTCTTTTACACAAGCGTCTGGCGGATGTTCCAGACCTTCAGGCGTTTTGTCAGGCTTTAGTTAGAATCAAGCCTGTGTTTAAACCAGTTGCTCCGCCATGGAGTTTAAATTTGGTTCTTAAAGTTCTCCAAGGGGTTCCGTTTGAACCTCTTCATTCCATAGATATCAAGCTTTTATCTTGGAAAGTTCTGTTTTTGGTAGCCATTTCCTCGGCTCGTAGAGTTTCCGAGTTATCTGCCTTACAGTGTGATTCACCTTATCTGATTTTCCATGCAGGTAAGGTAGTTTTGCGTACCAAACCTGGGTTTTTACCTAAGGTGGTATCTAATAAGAATATCAATCAGGAGATTGTTGTTCCGTCATTGTGTCCTAATCCTTCTTCAAAGAAGGAACGTCTATTACACAATCTTGACGTGGTTCGTGCTTTAAAGTTTTATTTACAAGCTACTAAAGATTTTCGTCAAACATCTGCTTTGTTTGTTGTCTACTCTGGACAGAGGAGAGGCCAAAAGGCTTCGGCAACTTCTCTTTCGTTTTGGCTAAGTAGTATAATACGCTTAGCTTATGAGACTGCTGGTCAGCAGCCTCCTGAATGGATTACAGCTCATTCTACTAGAGCTGTGGCTTCCACATGGGCTTTTAAAAATGAGGCTTCTGTTGAACAGATTTGCAAGGCAGCGACTTGGTCTTCGCTTCATACTTTTTCAAAGTTTTATAAATTTGATACTTTTGCTTCTTCGGAGGCTATTTTTGGGAGAAAGGTTTTACAGGCAGTGGTACCTTCCATTTAAGTACCTGCCTTGTCCCTCCCTTCATCCGTGTACTTTAGATTTGGTATTGGTATCCCACAAGTAATGGATGATCCGTGGACTGGATACACCTTACAAGAGAAAACATAATTTATGCTTACCTGATAAATTTATTTCTCTTGTGGTGTATCCAGTCCACGGCCCGCCCTGTCATTTTAATGCAGGTATATTTTATTTTTAAACTACAGTCACCACTGCACCCTATGGTTTCTCCTTTCTCTTGCTTGTCTTCGGTCGAATGACTGGAGGTGGCAGTTAGGGGAGGAGCTATATAGACAGCTCTGCTGTGGGTGATCCTCTTGCAGCTTCCTGTTGGGAAGGAGAATATCCCACAAGTAATGGATGATCCATGGACTGGATACACCACAAGAGAAATAAATTTATCAGGTAAGCATAAATTATGTTTTTGTGTTCATGTCCCTTTAAGGAGACATTTCCCAATAATGCTTGAAAGATCATAAACCTATGCACCTCCCTTTCTCAAACTTAGTATAACATGTGACTAAAGCATATTTATATTACATTCTGGATTGTTTTCCCCACTGTGAATGAAATATATTCTAATGGCTGTATTTCGCTGTCTTCATCTTAAAGGGACATTAAGCTATATGTTCTTTATGGATTTCGATGGATAATAGAATATTAAAACAACTTCATATTTAGTTTTATTCTCGACTGAATGTAATTAGATAATAGTACATTAAAAAAAATTAAGAAATAAATTTATATTGTGTAAAATTCAATAACAGATATATTTTTTGAATGTCCCTTTAAGGACCAATCCATTAGGAATATGTGGAGTTAACATTGTAGAAATAAACTAAAGGGGAATGAAAATACATATAGATATGTGATATCTAACCAAGAGGTAAGATGAATATTTTTTTTAAATTATATTACAAACTAGCTATAGTTAAATGAGCCTTCAAATGACTCCACTAGAACAGAAAAGTAATCAATATGGCATACAATAACTATCTTGTGCTAAATATGAAATTAACAGACTTAACATTTTAAACATATAAAATAATTTTGAAACTATATTTATTAGAATAATGTTTTTGTATACCTAAGGAAGATACAAGATCTTATAAAACAAATTGAACATTCAACTACTCTGTCACTTTAATGTAAGTTAACCACTTTCCTTTCTTAAAAGTGAAAAGAACAAAGTTGTTATGTCGAATTCAGACTACATATCCTCATAAACATTTACAAATTTTACCATCTATAAATTACACAATAAAAGCATCGATGGATTTAACTCCCAAATTATTTTATAAAAGATACTTGACTTTAACATTATCTGAATAAGTGGATTTTCGATTATTAATTCAATCCATGAGGCATAATTTTATATCAGGCATGTGCTTGTCAAATAGAAAACTACCAGTCATGGGAGTCAATTATTGTTTTAATTGTCAGATTAGATGGATATATTTATTATAATCTGTTTGTTAAAAAGATGCTCTTTAAATAAAAAAAAATGTTTAGTATTAAAAAATATTTATTGACAAGAAAATAAATTAAATTTTTTTTTTTTTAAAATAGAACAAGTGTAATTCATCACAGATGAAACTCTGAAAAATAAAAAAAATAAACATTAGTTATTTCATACACACGTCTTAAAATATTCATTAAATAAAATAACTTTAAATAACTTTAAAATGCTCTAACATTTTTAAAATATTTCTAAAGATATTTTAAAAAAAAATTCATACATGAAATCTATACCTATCCATCATTTAAAATACTGTTATATTACATTTAAATATCAGCATTTACAATTATACAAAATAATGCATATAACATTTTAAATAAAAAAAATATATATGTATGCTGAACATAAATGTAATATTTCATGTCCCTTCAAATAATACCTCTATATCAACTATAATATGTATTCCTTTGTCTGTTTGTTCATAATTGGATTCTTCTGTAGCACAAAGTAGGGGTAATGTATGTAAGCTACAAATCTTCTAATATAGGACATGTATCTTTTCCTAATTTTTAACATTCTTCCTCCTGTGATTCTTAACTAGCATGCATTGGGCAAACCAACCTGGATTATGCATGGTCTTTGAAAGTCAATTCTCTTTAAAATAACAGTTTATCTTCATTAGGTGTCTTATTCATCATTTCCAAAATAGAGGATTGTGAAATACCATCTAAAATAAAAAAATAATCTAAGTGTCTCCAATAGGATGCCTCCACAGCCTTAATCCATCAAATTGTTGCCACTTACCATGTGAACGTGTCTTTGTATGGTTTTCCAGGTCAGCACATTTGAAAGACAATGCCAGACATGATCCCATTGGTATTCTTCACTTTCAATCTTGGATTCTTCACTTTCAATCTTGGATTCTTCACTTTCAGTCTGGGAATTCTTCACTTTCAGTCTTGAATTTTTCACTTTCAGTCTTGAATTCTTCACTTTCAGTCTTTAGATGAAGTCATCTCCCTAATGGCAGAAAAAGTGCGAATAAAAAATGAATACAAATGTGTGAATTAGTTCTGCACCCCTCTCCCACCCCCCATTTCTTAAACGATTTCTGTTACTAGCTTACTAAGCGTGCGTAGCATCTTGTGTTATGTTCTATCAATCAAGTGTGAAGATGAGTCATATTGAGCAGACCAAACCTCTAATGTGTGACTTTGAATCTGACTTTGAACCATAGTCTTGCTAGAGCAACGCTTTCTGAGTATACAAAATTTAAGTATTGTGTAAACTAAATACTAGTTTGGAAAATGTATGCCATATGATGTATTTTTGTGCCAAATTCCTGCCAGCTACAGTCCATACATTTATACTTACCAGCTGATGTTGTCTTTAAAAACCAGGTGGCAAAGTCGTTACAGGACCCAATGACCAGAGCATCACCTATATTAATAATTGTAAAAATTTGAATCATTTTATGAACAATCCTAACATGTTTGCACAATTCTCTACTTGTCATTTCCATAGAATTCACATATATTGACAATACTCAAATCTAACTTCTATTATTTACCGTCTGAAGTGGCGGTTGATGATGTCTGCTCTGACATTGAGCCCCTCGTCCCGGAATGGCCCCTCTAGAACAGGCTCGTCCTCCTCATCTTGGAGGAGGCGTTGGGGCACCTGGACGGCCTACAGCATCCCAGCCCGCTGTTCAATATTATGCAGGACGCTGCAGGCTATAACGATCTTCGCCACCTTCCTAGGGCTGTACTGGAGGGTTCCTCCCGACCTATCAGGGCATCTGAATCTCATTTTGAGGAGCCCAAATATCATCTCGACCACAGCCCTAGTTCTCTTGTGTGCCCTATTGTAGCGCTCCTGAGCCTCATCAGTAGGGTTACGTAACGGCGTAATGAGCCAAAGCCGGCTCATGTAACCAGAATCGCCTATAAATTATGAACATAACAAAATGAAAATATTTTATAAAAATTTTAATTATATTCCAAAAAATTTATTTTGTGTACACGAAAAATCCAATAACATAAATTTTTTTATTGAAAAATAATAATCTGGTTAAATATTATTCTCTATCTGCCCATTTCAGCTAAGACATGCTACCTATGCGTATTTCGCATAAACCAGACCTTTGCTAAAATAAAAACAAAATGGTTACATTGCATTTTCGATCTGCCCATTTAAGCTAAAACATGCTACATATCTGTTTTGAGCTAAAACTAGACATTTGCGGAAAGAGACAATGACATGGTTAAATATTATTCTCTATCTGTCCATTTCAGCTAAGACATGCTACCTATGCGTATTTCGCATAAACCAGACCTTTGCTAAAATAAAAACAAAATAGTTACATTGCATTTTCGATCTGCCCATTTAAGCTAGAACATGCTACATATCTGTTTTGAGCTAAAACTAGACATGTGCGGAAAGAGACAATGACATGGTTAAATATTATTCTCTATCTGCCCATTTCAGCTAAGACATGCTACCTATGCGTATTTCGCATAAACCAGACCTTTGCTAAAATAAAAACAAAATGGTTACATTGCATTTTCGATCTGGCCATTTAAGCTAGAACATGCTACATATCTGTTTGGAGCTAAAACTAGACATTTGCGGAAAGAGACAATGACATGGTTAAATTGCATTCTCTATCTGCCCATTTAAGGTAAGACATGCTACATATCTGTTTGGAGCTAAAACTAGACATTTGCGGAAAGAGACAATGACATGGTTAAATTGCATTCTCTATCTGCCCATTTAAGGTAAGACATGCTACATATCTGTTTGGAGCTAAAACTAGACATTTGCGGAAAGAGACAATGACATGGTTAAATTGCATTCTCTATCTGCCCATTTAAGGTAAGACATGCTACATATCTGTTTGGAGCTAAAACTAGACATTTGCAGAAAGAGACAATGACATGGTTAAAGTGCATTCTCTATCTGCCCATTTAAGGTAAGACATGCTACATATCTGTTTGGAGCTAAAACCAGACATTTGCTGAAAGATAAATAAATGATTAAATTGCATCATATAGCTGCACATTACACTAACAACAGTTTAAGACTACAGTGGCAATTGTCTAACTAATTACCCATGTTGTGCACAAATACTCACCAACGAGATACCCAGGGGGAAATTGTCTTTCCTCAAACGGCCACCACAAGGATGACAGAGAGAGAGAGGATGCGGGCATCATGACAAGCCCCGCCGAAATTTGCGCACACCTGCATAATCCGCATCCGTGCGTCACAAACATACTGCACGTTGAGGCTATGAAAATGTTTGCGATTTTGGAAGGGCAAGTCATCAGCTGGAGCACGCAGCGCAATGTGGGTGCAATCTATTGCTCCCAAGACATTGGGCAATTCAGCGATAGCAAAGAATTCCCTCTTCAGGTGCCTCCAATCACCATCATTCTGAGGGAATCCTATGTAATGCTTACTGATACGTACCATGGCGTCCAGAAAGTGATCAAACACCACCGAGAATGTACCTTGAGACAGGCCATGCATGTACATCTCTCCAGATTGAAAACTCCCGGAGGCCAGGACGTATATACAACTTAGCATCTTAGTGATGCCAGGGACAGCAGTCCTTATTCATATACGTGGCTCCAGATGAGGTCTAAGAACATCGTAAAGGCCAATGAGCTGTTCACGATTGAGCCTATACTTGTCATAAACCTCGAAGTCACTCATGTTTTCCAAGGTGGGTCTCACCCTGTAGACACAAGGACCTCTAACCAAACGAGCCCTTTGTCTCTCTTGGAGCCGCAGAGGCCGCCTGATTCTATTAACCGCTACTTGTGCAACAGCACCACCAGCAGCGTCTATCAGATCGTCATCCATATTTGCCAAGCTTAGCAGCACAAAGCCAAACAGCAGAGCAAACACAACGCAAGGAGTAACAAGGTATACAAAAACACAGAAGCAAATTGATACAATGTCGATCACAAGGGACGCTTTGGCCATGTTGTTTGGGGGATTTATAGTGCAATTAGTCCAATGGTAGTGAGTTTGTAATGATTGCTGATTGTATTCACTTGTTTGTATGTGAGCGGCGCGAATGCTTTCAAAGTGGGCAGTTTTTTAGGTGTTTGCTGAAATTTTGTTTTCCCCCAATGAGTCGCAATGTGAAAGTGTAAAATATCACACATACAGTGCATCTTCAAAATGTTTGTTCATATGCGTAATAAATACTTAATAAACGCGATCTTATAGTAAAAAGCACACATCCATGCTAACATGAATGAAAGTGCATACTTGTGTATAATGTGCATAGAATGTGATCAATCAATGTTGCTGCAATATTGTTTGTAACCGATAAAGTAACAGCTGCCATCTGTAGTATTGTATATATAATTGATTTGCGAGATGTCAATATTGTACACGTCCCATTAAAATTGCACTAATAATTCTGAACTTCCGGCTGTCATCTGTAGTATTGTATATATAAGTGATTTGCGAGATGTCAATATTGTACGCGTCCCATTAAAATCGCACTAATAATTCTGAACTTCCGGCTGTCATCTGTAGTATTGTATATATAAGTGATTTGCGAGATGTCTATTGTACGTGTCCCATTAAAATCGCACTAATAATTCAGAACTTCCGGCTGTCATCTGTAGTATTGTATATATAAATGATTTGCGAGATGTCAATATTGTACGCGTCCCTTTAAACTCGCCATAATAATGATGTTCCAAACTCTTTTTTACGTATATGTTGTATTGAGTGCTAAAGTTCTGAAAGGGGCGGTACAGTCCTAAAGCTGTAATGTGTATGGTTGAATCTTCTAATGACGTCATCATATTATCAACCTGCCTGTGTAGTTATGAAATCCTCATTGTGTTGTTGTATTTTACTACATTGTTATTGTGTGCTGATTAAAATATAAATGTGTGCTTTGTGGTTGCGTGATGCGTGTTATGTACACATATACGTATGTATTGTGATTGTGTCCCACATATGCTAACTTCTATAAAGCAGTATAGCATTGTTGTTCCTTCCCAAAAAGTGACAGCTGTAATCTGTTCTAATGATGTTCTTATTGTACGTAATTCCTAATGGTATATTGTGAGCGAATCATGATGTTAAAGGTACAGTAAAATCCCTATTTTCTGATTCCTGATTCATAGAGAGAATGTAATATGTTTTTCCCCCATCATATGAATGCACATGTATGAGTGAATGGTGAAAAAGTAATGTATGTGCATCCATGAATGATCATGTGTTAAGCCTATGTAGATATGCTGTTGCTGCAAGCATATGAGTTGAATAAATGAAATGCTATAATAAAGGTAAATGAGAGGTGATTCCAATTGTCTACTGTTTGTGAATCCTGAAATGTTCCAATTATTTTTATGTCCGTTTAAATCTCATGTAATTGGTAAAAATGTTTGTGACTAGTGATGGTGATTTGTAGTTGATGTAATGTAAAAGTATCAAACAATTTAATGTTGGTGTGAATTTCCCATAGGGAAAAGCCATAACTCCATAGGGAAATAGCCATTTCTTGATCTATTTGTCATAGCGGGGCTAACGCAGAAAAACATGAGTTAGTTTCAGAATTCTAGCGCTGGTATTTAGAGTTTTCTTGTCTACGCTTTTTGCGTGCATTAGGGAAATATGTCTGTCTCGTGCACGAGCACGTCTTCCCCATAGAAGTCAATGGAGGATAAAAATTTGTGTGTAAATAAAATCCAAGACTGGTGACGTCATGGTCTTGTGTGAAAAAGTTGCTAAATCGTATTTATTTCGTAATCAAATTCTTCTTTTTGTATGTAATGTGGTGTATATTGTTTGTATGTATCGATGAGTGTATGTATGTGATAATATTATTAGTTAGATGTAGCTATATGAGTGTCTGTTCCCGTCTGTCAATGTAAGTCAATGGCAAACTTTGATCCTTTCTATTATGACGTGAAAATATTAAAAATGAAAAATAAATATAGTGTAGTGTTTGTATGAGTGTAAGTGTACTTTGTGTAATATTTGTTTTGTGATTCGTGGATGTTTATTTTCGCGTTAGATGTTAACTACTGGGTCTGGGTTGTCGGTAATGATTTCAGCGTTATGAAATTTTTGAGTGTCGGTAAGGAAACTCTAAATACCAGCGGGCGGTAAAAAGCAGCGTTAGGAGCCCTTTATGCTGGTTTTTACGGCGGCCGCAAAACTCTAAATCTAGGCGATAGTAACTAATACTGCTGCACACAATGAATCATGATTATTAAGTAAATGTTTAAGCACTGCACAGAATATTAATTTGTTTGATTTAAGAGAGCATGATATGCACCATATAACACAGAGCACGGAAGAGTATTTAGTTCATAATTTATCGAATTTTGAACTAACTAAGGAGCAAGAGACAGCTCTAAATAAAGGTTTGCCCTACTGCTTGGAGAATTATTGTGATGAATTTGTGATACAACAGGACCTGCAGAGGTTTTTTATAAAATTAAAACTGAAAATGTATTTCTCCATGCAGAGGGACAACATTAACTCACAAAGCATTGACACAGCAGATAATAAAATAAAATTTAATAGCACAAAAAATTTGGTTTATCTAAGAAAAGCACTTTTACACCAGTAACCACACACAGTGCAGCTACATATATGAGTTTGGTGCAGAGGGAAGTGAACAATCTCCTTAAAAAGGAGAAAAAAAAGAAAACTTGTACAAAAAAACAAAAAGGATAAGCTAGCAATTATGTCTTTAAAGGAAAATAAGGAGATTATCATAAAAGAGGCTGATAAGGGCGGGGTCATTGTAGTCTTAAATAGATCTGACTACATAGTAGAGATCAATAGACAGTTGGCAGATAAACAGGTCTATCAAGAATTGACTAAAGATCCAACTATCCAAATTAACAGAGATTGACAACATTTTGACCCTAGCAGTACAAAGAGGCATTATAACGGATAATTTTAAAGAAGCCCTGTATATAACTAATCCAATAAGACCAGTATTATATGTGTTACCAAAAATACACAAAGCCCCCAAAAAACCTCCTGGACGCCCTATTGTGGCAGGAATGGGCTCGGTATTTTCAAATATCTCCACCTTTTTAGATAGGGTGTTACAGCCTCTTGTGAAAAGTACTACATCATACATTAGGAATACTAATGATTTTTTAGCAAAATTAAAAGATTTGGATCATGTGGGAGAGAAATGTATATTATTTTCACTAGATGTTTCAAGTCTTTATACTTCAATTAAACACACGAGTGGAATCTCAGCAGTGGAACATATACTTAGATCTGAAAATAATTACAGTGAGGGAGAGATCTGGTTTTTGATGGAATTGTTATCTACTATACTATACCAAAATTATTTTTTGTTTATGGATACATACTATCTACAGAAACAGGGTACTGCAATGGGCTCCAACGTCGCCCCCACATACGCCAACATTTTCATGAATAGCTTTGAGGAACACTTTGTGTATCCACATAGCTTGTTCCAACTCTATGATGCCTCCTGGTGGAGATACATAAATGATGTGTTTGGTGTGTGGGGGGGCGACGTTGGTAGCCTATTGTCCTTTGTTGAAGATCTGAATGACTCTGTGAATGGATTAAAATTCACATTGAATATGAGCGAAATTGGGATTGAATTTTTGGATACTTATGTATCCTTTGAAGATGGTTTTCTGAAAACAGATCTCTATATTAAGAGTACAGATAAAAACAATTTATTGAAATATGGAAGTTGCCATCCAGATAATATATTTAAAGCTATTCCAAAAAGCCAATTCACTAGAGTTAAACGTATAGTATCTGATGACAACAAGTGTAAATACAGACTAGAACAAATGGCTAATACATTCATTAATAGAAGTTACCCTGTACCATTAATTGCAGAACAATTGAGTATAGTCAACAATGAAAGAATACCAAAGAAAAATAAAGACAGAGAGGTGAATCGTTTGGTTTTTGTCACTCAATTTAATAAACTTAGCCAGAAGATAAATAATATACTAAAAAACACTGGCACATCCTAAGGGATTGTAATCCCCAAGTAAATGAATTCAGAGAAAGCCCAATGACAGCATACAAAAGGAATAGGAACATTAAGGATTCTCTTGTACATTCAGATATAGGGAGTAATAAATTAAATTTACAGAGAACTATAGGCTCAAAAAGGGATGGATGTTATCCTTGCTTAAACTGCAGTAACTGCAGTTCAATGATTAAAGGTGAATACTTTTATCACCCTACAAATGGTAGAAAATTCAAGATAAATAAATATTTAACCTGCACGTCATGCTACTGTATCTATCTTATCAAATGTCCTTGTGGACTAATCTATTTAGGCGAGACCTGTAGAGAGGTAAGTGAGAGGATAACGGAACATAAATCTAATATTAGACGTAAGAACAAAGAGGCTCCCGTTTCCTCTCACTTCCTCTCTATGGGTCATAACATTAGCCAACTCAGATTTCAGATCATAGAGCAGATAGATAGACCAAGAAGGGGAGGTGACAGAGAACATTTATTAAAAACAAGAGAAATGTTTTGGATATATAAACTGGAAAGTCTTATACCCAAAGGCATGAACAAAGACTTTAAATATTTCTTTAAAAGTTCATATAGATACCTCTTTGAATGGGCTGAGTAGTGAGATACATATATTATAGGCAATTATCTTGTACCATTTGATATTATAATTTTCCCCAATGAGATATATATATATATATATATATATATATATATATATATATATATAGTTGCTATATTTATAAAAATGATATCTTTATTAAGAAAGAGATTTTCAGAATTTTAAAAAAAATCATGTTAAAATTTCTAACAAACTATATATATATATATATATATATATATATATATATATATATATATAATTGGTTTATATGAAATATCTTTTGTATTGATCTGCTTATTATGTACAATACCTCTTCTATTTTAAATTATGTAGATATGGTTTTATATTTAAATATTATTGTAACTTTGAGATTTCCTTATGTGACCAATTAAGATGTTTAGTACAACTAGGAATGTATATACCTTGGTTGTCCACAAGATGGCATTGTTGTAAAATGGAAAGCTCACATGGGAACAGGTGAACAGGTGTAGGGTATATAAATGATTTAATGTTTTAAAGTATACATGACTAAGGGCCTATAGCAGGCCTGAAACGTTGTATTTCTTTCATGTAATTGGCAAGAGTCCATGAGCTAGTGACATATGGGATATACAATCCTACCAGGAGGGGCAAAGTTTCCCAAACCTCAAAATGCCTATAAATACACCCCTCACCACCCCCACAATTCAGTTTTACAAACTTTGCCTCCTATGGAGGTGGTGAAGTAAGTTTGTGCTAAGATTTCTACGTTGATATGCGCTTCTCAGCATTGTTGAAGCCCGATTCCTCTCAGAGTACAGCGAATGTCTGAGGGACATGAAGGGAGTATCACTTATTTGAATACGATGATTTCCCTAACGGGGGTCTATTTCATAGGTTCTCTGTTATCGGTCGTAGAGATTCATCTCCTACCTCCCTTTTCAGATCGACGATATACTTTCAATTTACCATTACCTCTACTAATAACTGTTTTAGTACTGGTTTGGCTATCTGCTATATGTGGATGGGTGTCTTTTGGTAAGTATGTTTTCATTACTTAAGACACTCTCAGCTATGGTTTGGCACTTTATGCATTTATATAAAGTTCTAAATATATGTATTGTACTTATATTTGTCATGAGTCAGGTTCATGTATTTGATACATTTTTTTGATATGAAAAAAATACGTTTATGACGCAACTTCGTCATTTCCGGCGTCATACGTGACGCCGAGACCTTTCACACGGCAGCGTCATTAGTGACGCAAGTGTGTCATTCCCGGTTATTTTTGGCGCCAAAAAAGAGTTTACGTTACGTTGTTTGTCTTACTTGGCGCCAATTTTTTTCATTATTTCAATACCCCTTGTATGTTTGCCTCTTGCTTTTTGCTATCAGGCCTATGCTATTGCATTTTTCCCCATTCCTGAAACTGTCATATTAGGAAATAGATCATTTTGCTTTATATGTTGTTTTTTCTCTTACATTGTGCAAGATGTCCCAATCTGATCCTGCCTCAGAAGTTTCTGCTGGAACATTGCTGCCTGACATCGGTTCTACCAAAGCTAAGTGCATTTGTTGTAAAATTGTAGAAATTATTCCACCAAATGTAATTTGTAATCGTTGTCATGATAAACTTTTACATGCAGATAGTGTTTCCATCAGTGATAGTGCATTGCCAGTTGCAGTTCCCTCAACTTCTAATGTGCATGATATACCTGTAAATTTTAAAGAATTTGTTTCTGATTCTATTATGAAGGCTTTGTCTGCATTTCCACCTTCTAATAATTTTAAAAGGTCTTTTAAAACTTCTCATTTAGCTGATGAAATTTCAAATGACCAACAACATAATAATTTATCCTCTTCTGATGAGGATCTATCTGATTCAAAAGATCCTTCCTCAGACATTGACACTGACAAATCTACTTATTTATTTAAAATAGAGTATATGCGTTCTTTATTAAAAGAAGTGTTAATTACTTTGGATATTGAGGTAACCAGTCCTATTGACATTCAGTCTAATAAATGTTTAAATGCTGTTTTTAAACCTCCTGTGGTTTCTCCAGGGGTTTTTCCCATTCCTGCGGCTATTTCTGATATGATTTCTAGGGAATGGAATAAGCCAGGTACTTCTTTTATTCCTTCTTCAAGGTTTAAAAAATTGTATCCTTTACCAGCAAAATCTATAGAGTTTTGGGAAAAAATCCCCAAAGTTGATGGGGCTATTTCTACTCTTGCTAAATGTACCACTATTCCTATGGAAGATAGCACTTCCTTTAAGGATCCTTTAGATAGGAAGCTTGAATCTTATCTAAGGAAGGCCTATTTATATTCAGGTCATCTTCTTAGACCTGCTATTTCTTTGGCTGATGTTGCAGCTGCATCAACTTTCTGGTTGGAAAATTTAGCGCAACATGAATTGGATTCTGACATATCTAGCGTTGTTTGCTTACTGCATCATGCTAATCATTTTATTTGTGATGCCATTTTTGATATTATCAAAATTGATGTTCGATCCATGTCTTTAGCTGTATTAGCTAGAAGAGCTTTGTGGCTTAAGTCTTGGAATGCTGATATGACATCTAAATCTAGATTACTATCTCTTTCTTTCCAAGGTAATAATTTATTTGGTTCTCAGTTGTATTCTATTATTTCAACTATCACTGGGGGAAAAGGAGTTTTTTTGCCTCAGGATAAAAAACCTAAGGGTAAATCTAAGGCTTCTAACTGTTTTCGTTCCTTTCGTCAGAATAAGGAACAAAAACTCAATCCTCCCCCCAAGGATTCTGCTTCCAATTGGAAGGCTTCCTCAAATTGGAATAAATCCAAACCATTTAGGAAACCAAAGTCAGCCCCTAAGTCCGCATGAAGGTGCGGCCCTCATTCCAGCTCAGCTGGTAGGGGGCAGATTAAGGTTTTTCAAGCATTATTGGATAAAATCTGTCCAAAATCATTGGATTCAGAGCATTGTCTCTCAAGGGTATCGAATAGGATTCAGAGTAAGACCTCCTGTGAGAAGATTTTTTCTCTCGTGCATCCCTGTAAATCCAGTAAAAGCTCAGGCTTTTCTGAAGTGTGTTTCAGACCTGGAGTCTTCAGGGGTAATCATGCCAGTTCCTCCTCAGGAACAAGGTTTGGGGTTTTATTCAACCCTATTCATTGTACCAAAGAGAGAAAATGTATTCAGACCAGTTCTGGATCTAAAAAGTTTGAATCGTTATGTAAGAGTACCAACTTTCAAGATGGTGACTATAAGGACTATTCTGCCTTTTGTTCAGCGAGGACATTATATGTCCACAATAGACTTGCAGGATGCATACCTTCATATTCCGATTCATCCAGAACACTATCAGTTTCTGAGATTCTCTTTTCTAGACAAGCATTACCAATTTGTTGCTCTTCCATTTGGCCTAGCAACAGCTCCAAGAATCTTTTCAAAGGTTCTGGGTGCCCTACTATCTGTAGTTAGAGAACAGGGTATTGTGGTGTTTCCTTATTTGGATGATATCTTGGTACTAGCTCAGTCTTTACGTACTGCAGAATCTCACACAAATCAACTAGTGCTGTTTCTTCGGAAACATGGTTGGAGGATCAATTTACCAAAAAGTTTCTCGATTCCTCAGACAAGGGTCCCCTTTTTAGGCTTCCAGATAGATTCAGTGTCCATGACTCTGTCTCTAACAGACAAGAGACGTTTAAAATTGGTTGCAGCATGCCAGCACCTTCAGTCTCAGTCACTCCCTTCAGTGGCTATGTGCATGGAAGTTTTAGGTCTCATGACTGCAGCATCGGACGCAATCCCCTTTGCTTGTTTTCACATGAGACCTCTACAGCTTTGTATGCTGAATCAATGGTGCAGGGATTATACAAAGATATCACAATTAATATCCTTGAATCCCAATGTACGGCACTCTCTGACATGGTGGATAGATCACCATCGTTTGGTCCAAGGGGCTTCTTTTGTTCGGCCAACCTGGACTGTGATCTCAACAGATGCAAGTCTTTCAGGTTGGGGAGCTGTTTGGGGATCTCTGACAGCACAAGGGGTTTGGAAATCTCAAGAGGTGAGATTACTAATAAATATTTTAGAACTCCGTGCAATTCTCAGGGCTCTTCAGTTCTGGCCTCTGCTAAAGAGAGAACCGTTCATTTGTTTTCAGACAGACAATATCACAACTGTGGCTTTTGTCAATCATCAGGGTGGGACTCACAGTCCCCAAGCTATGAAAGAAGTATCTCGGATACTTGCTTGGGCAGAATCCAGCTCCTGTCTAATCTCTTTGGTGCATATCCCAGGTGTAGACAATTGGGAGGCGGATTATCTCAGCCACCAGACTTTACATCCAGGGGAGTGGTCTCTCCATCCAGATGTGTTTTCTCAGATTGTTCAGATGTGGGGTCTTCCAAAGATAGATCTCATGGCCTCTCATCTAAACAAGAAACTTCCCAGATACCTGTCCAGGTCCAGGGATGTTCAGGCGGAAGCAGTGGATGCGCTGACACTTCCTTGGTGTTATCAACCTGCTTACATCTTCCCGCCTCTAGTTCTCCTTCCAAGAGTGATCTCCAAAATCATCATGGAACAGTCTTTTGTGTTTCTGGTGGCTCCAGCATGGCCACACAGGTTTTGGTATGTGGATCTGGTTCGGATGTCCAGTTGCCCGCCTTGGCCACTTCCGTTTCGGCCGGACCTTCTATCTCAAGGTCCGTTTTTCCATCAGGATCTCAAATCATTAAATTTGAAGGTATGGAAATTGAACGCTTAGTTCTAAGTCATAGAGGTTTCTCTGACTCAGTGATTAATACTATGTTACAAGCTCGTAAATCTGTCTCTAGAAAGATTTATTATAGAGTTTGGAAGACTTACATTTCATGGTGTTCTTCTCATAAATTCTCCTGGCATTCTTTTAGAATTCCTAGAATTTTACAGTTTCTTCAGGATGTTTTGGATAAGGGTTTGTCTGCAAGTTCCTTGAAAGGACTAATCTCTGCTCTTTCTGTTTTATTTCACAGAAAGATTGCTATACTTCCTGATATACACTGTTTTGTACAGGCTTTAATTCGTATTAAGCCTGTCATTAAGTCAATTTCTCCTCCTTGGAGTCTTAATTTGGTTCTGAAGGCTTTACAGGCTCCTCCATTTGAACCTATGCATTCTTTAGACATTAAACTACTTTCTTGGAAAGTGTTGTTTCTTTTGGCCATCTCTTCTGCTAGAAGAGTTTCTGAGTTATCTGCTCTTTCTTGTGAATCTCCTTTTCTGATTTTTCATCAGGATAAGGCAGTTTTGCGGACTTCTTTTCAATTTTTACCTAAGGTTGTGAATTCTAACAACATTAGTAGAGAAATTGTTGTCCATTCCTTATGTCCTAATCCTAAGAATTCTTTGGAGAGATCCTTACATTCTTTGGATGCGGTAAGAGATTTGAAATATTATGTGGAAGCTACTAAAGCTTTCAGGAAGACTTCCAGTCTATTTGTTTTATTTTCTGGTCCTAGGAAAGGTCAGAAGGCTTCTGCTATTTCCTTGGCTTCTTGGTTGAAACTTTTGATTCATCAAGCTTATTTGGAGTCGGGTCAGGCCCCGCGTCAGAGAATTACAGCTCATTCTACTAGATCGGTCTCCACTTTGTGGGCTTTTAAGAATGAAGCTTCAGTTGATCAGATTTGCAAAGCGGCAACTTGTCCTCTTTGCATACATTTACTAAATTCTACCGTTTTGATGTATTTGCTTCTTCGCAAGCAGTTTTTGGTATAAAAGTTCTTCAGGCAGCTGTTTCAGTTTGATTCTTCTGCTTTTGATTTAATTTTTTTTTTTCAAAAATGAAAATAAACTTTTTTTTTGGGTTGTGGATTAATTTTTTCAGCGGAATATTTCTGTTTTTATTTTTATTCCCTCCCTCTCTTGACTCTTGAGTGGAAGATCCACATCTTGGGTATTGATATCCCATATGTCACTAGCTCATAATTTATGTAAGAACTTACCTGATAAATTCATTTCTTTTATATTGACAAGAGTCCATGAGGCCCACCCTTTTTATGGTGGTTATGATTTTTTGTATAAAGCACAATTATTTCCAAATTTCCTTTGTTGATGCTTTCTACTCCTTTCTTTATCACCCCACTGCTTGGCTATTCGTTAAACTGAATTGTGGGTGTGGTGAGGGGTGTATTCATAGGCATTTTGAGGTTTGGGAAACTTTGCCCCTCCTGGTAGGATTGTATATCCCATATGTCACTAGCTCATGGACTCTTGCCAATATGAAAGAAATGAATTTATCAGGTAAGTTCTTACATAAATTATGTTTTTCTTGCTTAGACCCAAAGTGAAAGAATAAAGGTCTTTTAAAATTGTTGGTGGCTGGAACAATCTTATTTGTTTTGAGGTATAGAGGTTGTCCAACTTTTTTTTTTTCACTTAAAGTGACAGTTGTCCTTTATTCAAATTTATTTTCTGGGGCTGATTTTTCTTAGCTATGGACATGGATAATGATGATATTGTTTTTTTAAAAAAAAATTTTTAGAGGCGCAAATTGTTTTTTCTTTGCAATTTGGTACTACTTGTTTAGCTAGAATGCTACAATGTAAAGAAAAATGATTGCCTTATGAGCCTAATGTCTCTCAGGATGATGCTGTTCAGGCAGTGCCGCAGCCTTCTCCTCAAACGTTCCAAGCCTCTATGGCATCACATGCAGTGCCCTGCAGTTCCTCTCGTCCTGGTGGGGTATATTTGCCTGCAGATTTTGCTGCACAGATATCTTCTGCGGTATCTGCAGCTTTATTTGCTTTTCCTGTTTTAGGAAAACGCAAGAGGAAAACTAAACACTTAATAGATTGTAACGTTCCTGTTTCAGCAGCTTCGATACAGGTTGATCCTCATAATTCTACGGAGGATGTTACCTCAGTTCCTTCTGAGGGTGAAATTTCTGATTCTGACAATGTTAATCTTTTGTCTAAGGTGGAATAAGTAAGCTTTAGGTTTAAGCTTGAACATTTTCATGTTTTATTAAGAGGTGTTGGCTACTTTGATAATTCTGACTCTCCTGTTGTAGTTAACACTATGAAATCTAGTAAGCTTAATAGATTCTATGATGTCTCTTCGTCTACGGAAGTTTTTCCTTTTCCAGATCGTGTAACGTAGATAATTGTGCAGAAAAGGGAAAACCAGGGATTACGTTTTCCCAGTCTTCAGTTTTTAAGAAGTTGTTTCCTATTGCTGAATCCATTGAGGATTATTGGCGCACGGGGGCCTAAAGTAGAAGGGGCTGTTTCTTCTCTGGCTAATAGGTCTGAGGGTGCCGTCCTTCAAAATGGAGACCATTTGGTCCATTCTTCCTTTGGTTCATGAAAGTCAGTTCATGACGACCATAGACCTGAAGGACGCTTATCTTCATGTCCCTGTTCACATGATTCATCACAAATTTCTGAGATTCGCTTTTCTAGACAAACATTTTCAGTTTGTGGTTCTTCCGTTTGGCCTTGCCACAGCTCCCAGAATTTTCTCAAATGTTCTGGGGGCTCTCTTGGCAGTGATCAGGTCTCAGGGAATTGCAGTGGCACCTTACTTAGATGACATTCTGGTTCAGGTGCCATCTTTTCAACTAGCAAGCTCTCATACAGAGATCTTGTCATCTTTTCTATGTTCCTACGGATGGAAAGTGAATCTGGGAAAGAGTTCCCTTGTTCCAGCTACAAGGGTGGTGTTCTTAGGGACTATAATAGATTCCCTATCTATGAAGATTTTTCTGATGGAGGTCAGGAAATGCAAAATTCTCTCTGCTTGCCTCTAACTTCAGTCTACTGTTCGGGCATCTAGCCCAATATATGGAAGTAATTGGTTTGATGGTCGCTTCCATGGACATCATTCCCTTTGCTTGATTCCATTTGAGAGCTCTGAAATTGTGCATGCTCAAGCAATGGAACGGAAACCATTTGGATCTGTCTCAGAGGATAGATACAAACGTGTTAACAAGAGACTCTTCCGTGGTGGTTTTCTCAGGAACATCAGTCTCAGGGTACATTTTTTTGAAGACCTTCTTGGATGATCGTGACCACGGATGCCAGCCTGCTGGGCTGGGGAGCAGTCTGGGACTTGTTAAGGGCGCAGGGGTTTTGGACTCGGGAGGAGTCTGCTCTCCCCATAAACATCTTGAAGTTGAGAGCAATTTATAATTCTCTGACAGTTTGGCCTCAGTTGGCTTTAGCCTGATTTATCAGATTTCAGTCGGACAATATCACCTCTTTGGCTTACATCAACCACCAGGGAGGAACTCGGAGTCCCTTAGCCATGAGGGAGGTGGCTCAGATTATTCAGTGGGCGGAAGTTCACGATTGTCTATCTGCAATCCACATTCCAGGAGTGGACAATTGGGAAGCGGATTTTCTGAGCAGACAGACATTTCATCCCGGGGAGTGGGCTCTCTATCCCGAGGTGTTCTCCAGATTAACCCTCAAGTGGGGGGTACCAGAGTTGGATCTGATGGCATCTCAGCAGAACGCCAAGCTTCCAAGTTACGGTTCAAGGTCAAGAGATTTGCAGGCAGCTCTGATAGATGCTAGGGTGGTGTCTTGGGGGTTCGGTCTAGTTTATCTGTTTCCTCCGTTTGCTCTTCTTCCACGAGTCATTGCTCGTATCAAACGGGAGAGAGTGTCGGTTATTCTAATAGCTCCTGCATGGCCTCACAGGATCTGGTATGCAGACTTAATGAACATGTCATCTCTGCCTCTGAGGAAGGACCTTCTAACTCAGGGTCCTTTCTTTCATCCAAATCTCGTTTCTATGAAACTGACTGCTTGGAGATTGAACGCTTAGTTTTGTCTAAGCGTGGTTTTTCTGAATCGGTCATTGAGACCATGATTCAAGCTCGCAAGCCTGTTACTCGGACAATTTACCATAAGACATGTCGTAAATACATTTATTGGTGTGAATCTTAGGGCTACTCTTGGAGTAGGGTTAGGATTCCTAGAATTTTGTCTTCTCTCCAGGATGGTCTGGAGAAGGGGTTGTCAGTCAGTACTCTGAAAGGTCAGTTTTCTGGTTTATCTATTCTGTTGCATAAGCGTTTGGCGGTCATGCCAGATGTTCAATCTTTTTGTCAGGCCTTGGTTAGAATCAAGCCTGTGTTTAAGTTGGTTACTCCTCCTTGGAGTCTTAATCTTGTTGTTAAGGTTTTGCAGCAGGCTCCGTTTGAGCCAATGCATTCCATAGATATTAAATTATCTTGGAAGGTTTTGTTTCTTGTTGCCATTTCTTCTGCGAGGTGAGTTTCGGAACTCTCGACTTTGCAGTATCATTCTCCTTACCTTATCTTTCATGCAGATAAGGTGGTCCTACGTACTAGGTTGGGTTTTCTTCCTAAAGTGGTTTCAGTAAGGAAAATTAATCAGGAAATTGTTGTTCCTTCTCTCTGTCCCAATCCTTCTCATAAGGAGCGTCTGTTGCACAACTTGGATGCAGTGCGTGCTTTAAAATTCTATTTACAGGCAGCTAAGGCTTTTCGCCAGTCTTCTGCCGTTTGTTTCTCTGGAAAGCGTAAGGGTCAGAAGGATACTGCTACTTATCTTTCCTTTTGGTTGAGAAGTATGATTAGTTTTGCTTATGAGACTGCTGGACAGCAGCCTCCTGAGAGAATTACAGCTCATTCCATTAGGGCTGTCTCATAGTCTTGGGCTTTGAACAATGAAGCTTCTGTGGAACAGATTTGCAGTGCTGCAACTTGGTCCTCTCTGCACACTTTTTCCAAAATGTTATCAATTTGATAATTTTGCCTCAGCTGAGGCTTCTTTTGGGAGGAAGGTTCTTCAAGCGGTGGTGCCTTCTGTTTAGGTCCACCTGTCTTTTCCCTCCCTAGTCATCTGTATCCTCTAGCTTGGTTCCCACTAGTAATTGATTACGTTGTGGACTCGCCATATCTTAGGAAATAAAACATAATTTATGCTTACCTGATAAATGTATTTTCATTTATAAATGGAAAGAGTCCACAGCTGCATTCGTTACTTTTGGGAATTCAGAACCTGGCCACCAGGAGGAGGCAAAGACACCCCAGCCAAAGGCTTAAATACCCCTCCTACTTCCCTCATCCCCCAGTCTTTCTTTGCCTTTCATCCCAGGAGGTTGGCAGAGAAGTGTCAGAAGTTTTAGATTAGTCTCTTATGGAGGGTAGTACTCTTCGGCATGGGACTGGAGTTTTAAGTAGTCCTGTCAGCCTTTCAGTGAAAGCATGGATGAAAGTTTGAGTCCGGATATGCAGAGAGAGTCTTTCTGTGAAACCATCCCAACTCATATTAACAGCTCCACAAGCAATCAGCGTTGACAAGTTTCGCTGCCTGCTTTCTTCTCTCAAGTCCATGGCAGAAGCGATGCTACTATCTGTCACACTTGAAGGGCCGTGTTCCTGTTCCACGGCGTAGATTCCAGTAAGATTGTTTTATTTTACTTCATGAAATGTACTGTATTACAGATGTTTTCCCGAGGGGCTACCACCTTGCGGGACTAACTTATAACAGGGTGTCAGTGAGGCTCCTTTTGTATCTTGGAATTAAGGGTTAATAGGGGGGTTATTGAACAGGGTTTTTTTAATCATGTTTGTTATGATTTAACCTGCTTATGTGTAGTGTTATTTCGGCTCATAGCTTGTGGAACATAACAGCTTTTGGAAAGTGACGCGACCTTACGGTCGGGCGTGCTTTTTTTTGGACTATACGGTTCACCTGGTGACCAAGCGTGGTCTCGTTTTTGGACTCCATTTCTGCATTCCTGACCGAGTGGCGACAGAGAAATTCTGGTCTGCTGGTGTCTGGTTTATAGGAGGTGGTAAGTGCCCCAGCCATTGTGGGTGTCAGGTGCCGTTTAGATTTCTTAGTCCACTCTTTTGTATTCAATATCCTAGTTATGGAGGAGTCTGATATTGTGAAGACGGACGTCTCTGTTTCAGATTCTACTCCTTGCGCAGAATGCGTATTGCCCCGGATGATACAAGCCTATCAGTTATGTTCTAAATGCCGTATTAGATCGGGATCGGGGAATCAAGGGGCAGCTGAGCCATCCGCCTTTGGGGCTTCTGTTCTTCGAGTGATGAGTTCCCTTCCATCATCTCTTACTACGCATGCAGGTAACCCAGACTTTGCTTATCCTTCTCAGGAAGGTGGCTTGTTCCCACCGGGGGTTTCGGCACAATGTTGCATGTCCTTAATTCTAGCGCTGGTTAATCTGCAACTTCCAGACAGTTGCTTCAGATATTGTTCGTGTTCCGTTATCCAGGCTCATTAGGCATGGGATAGCCTGTTCAGCTCTCTGGGGGAACGATTGTCCCTAAATTTTCAGGGGGTCAACCTTTGGGGCCAGAGTTGTCCTTTGCTCTGGCGGGGGTATGCTGTTCTTTTCGGTATAGACTGGTGCGCCTTTGTGTTCTATTGAGACTCGCTTTGGCATCTTTGGAAGATCCGATCCTTAATGGATCTGAGAATTCTCAGTCTTCTTCTTCGAATAGCATTCAGGATTAGATATAAGGGGATGAAGTATTCCTCTTATAGGCTTATTTATTGAGTATCCTTTTCCAGTTCTGAGCTTGGAAGAACAGGGTCCCTGTTGGGCTATTCCTGCGGGTGCGTCTGTTCTTATTGGGCAATAACCTACGGGTTGCCTTCTTTATTCACTCCGGTTAGTATGATTGTTTGATTACAGCTCATGTTTGTTTTATTTTTCCTTCGGGAATTTTCATTTCTTTTTATTGATCGCACTGTTTGTTCTAGAGAACATGTTTGGTCCTATGTTTATCTGCCGTTTATTCTCCCTTTGGGGGTAAATATATATGAGGCCTTGGGCCCTTGGTTGCAGGCTAGTCCTTCTTGGGTTCAGATCCTTCTGTCCCTATTTCAGATTTGTGGTGCCTGTTCTGCCTGGCTGATCCGGTTAAGGCGCCGAGTGCTTCACATTATTATAATTCTTCTTTTTAATTTACAAGTTCTACTGAGCATTCTGGAAGGATCTAAGGGTTTGTGTGACGTGGAGGATTGGTTGAGTGCTCATTGGCCTTTTTTAGTGGCCATCTGGGATTCGGTGGAGTTACGCTGCGACACTCAGTTGTTTCCGATGTCTGTCAGGACTTAGTGTTCCTTCCCGTGTGGGTGAAGGTTTGGAGGATTTAGGGCCTCCTTGCCGCCGGTTCCTGGCGGTCTTGCCTTTTAGGGGCTTTTTGTTCTCTTCTTTAGGGACTTCTGAACTTTGTCCGTTATCCTTACCGGTTTAGCCGCCTTCTGGGAGGGCCTGTGGCCTTTTCCTGTTTTTGGGAGTTATTTTTTTCCCTATTGGGGATGATAGACTCTGTTGTCTCCTTCTCCAAGCTTTGCTTAGGGGTTTTCTACCGGGGTTGGGATGCTTTGCATTCTTTTTCCTTAGGTGGGTTCCTCTGGTTACGTACTCTGAGGTGTTTAGGGGCACACTGGCATGGCCTTGTGGTTTGCGCTAGCCTTGTTCTACTCCCTTTTCAGACGAATTGGTCCTCAATGTTTACCGTTGGTCTTGGATGTCTTGGTAGTGTTCTGCATGCCTTTTAGGCTCCAAAGTCTTGTAGCGACTCTGTTGTGCTCTAGCTCCTTTTGGAGTGCTAGACTCCGGCAAGGGGTGTTCTCTTCCTTTGAGTTGGGAATTTTCGAGTGACTCTTGTTTTCCGTTTTTCCGGGTTAGTCTGGTCATTCCCCTGTGAGGTCTGTTTTCAGATGGGGTATTTGTGTTTCCTGGGGTGTGGTTGGTTCCACACATTCTGGGCTCAGGCCTATAGTTTTTTTCTTGGATCTTTCATGTCCGGACCCTTATTATCCTGTGGCTGGTTCAGTGCCTTCCAGTTTTTCGTGGGAATATTGGCTATGACTTATGGTCTAGTTAGTTGAGCTGCTTGCAGCTTGGCCAGGATCTGTGCATTTTTGGATATGCTCCTTTTGTTCTGTCCCCTCCTTTGAATGATTGGTGCTCTCATTCATTGGGAGTTCTTCTGTGTTTTTGGTGTCTGGATGATTTTCATTCAGCTTTTGTTTTCATCAGGCTACGGCTTCCTGTTTGGGGCTTGTGTGCTGTTGTTCTCTGTGCTCTCCCCCTTGGGGGGGTAGGTTTGTTCTTCTTTAGGAGGTGGAATTTCCTCTTGGGAGGTTGACTGTCCTGTCTTGTGGGCAGGTGATTGGAATGGGTATTTTACCCTATAGTGGGTTGTTCTGTTCCATCTGTGGAGATGAAGTTTCCGTGTTGAGACTGTCATTAGTATTGTACTCTTATGGTGATCTACTGCATTTCTCCGTTCATCTCTATGAGGTTCTCTTGGGAGTTCCTAATTGAGGGACCTATTTGGGTGGCACCCGAGCTCTATTGGGGTGGCTAGTTTCGTCCCATTCTGTCCTTTTTCTGGGCCGGAGATTGGGGTCTTTTTGTTCTCCTGCTTGTCAGATCTGCCTGTGGCTGGTCTGGTCTGGTGTTGAGAGCAGAATCTAGGCTCTGGGGTTAGTCATTGGATTTTGAGGTACGGTGAGCCTCTTTGAGGTTTCGGTGCTTCTCCATGTTCAAGTTACGCAAGTAGCTTTGGGGGCTTGTGGATAGCCTGTGATGTGTCCACTGCTCAGTGGATGTTTTACAGTTGGAAGGTGGGGTTGGTGCTCTGATCTGGTATATTGGTTAGAGCAACAGCTTGGGTCTGTTGACAACTCAGGTTTGATTCCCAATTGCTGGGAAATGTATTTTTATCAAATCTACTTCAGTTGCTCTTTACTTGCTCTGCAAGTATTTTAGTTTACAAGTCATCCTGGTATGACTATTGCTTGTGCTTGATGCAGGTGTTTTCTATCTGGGTTTGCGGCACGTATTTTGGCTTCTGAATATCTTGATATTCTGAGTTCCTTGCGACTTGAGGACTTTGTTTTCAGTTGTTATGTAGGGTGCATTTCCACTGTAATAGAAGTTTTCTTCTCTGTTTTCAGAATCCTGTCCTAATCTTGTGGTTTCTGTACTCTTTGTGGCCTGGGTGTTGCCTCCCCTTGTTTCTCAGGACTGGTTTTTAGTCTCTGTGAGCTTGACTTGGTTCTGGAGTTTTTTCTTTATTTTATTTGGAACTTGTTGTACCCTATTTAGGGTCTTCCTGGTATCCTTGTCTGGTTTCTCTGTGTTCTCTTCCTCTGGGCAGTTCATGGTAGTTGATCCCTTTCTCTCATAAGGGGTGTGTTGTGGGGGACCGACTTCTGGGCGATGGTGTTTCCCGGAGGTGGGTTGGTTCAGTCGAGTCTATTTTCTGCGGTCTCTAGCAAGACTTGTGAACTTCTGTGGGTCAGTGTCCTTTTTTAATGTTTTCTCGGCTTCGGACGAAGCAGGTTTTTTGATGGGTAGGGGTTTCAGGCCTAGGGGCCCTCAGAATAGGCCGCCTTTTGTACCCTCCCATTTTAGCATTCAGTGTCCTCTATAGCTTGGGTATTGTTTTCCCAAAAGTAATGAATGCAGCTGTGGACTCTTTCCATTTATGATGAAAAACATAAATGATGCTTACCTGTTAATTTTCTTTTCTTTAGATGAAAAGAGTCCACAGCTCCCCACCTGTATTTTCTGTGGGGTGTCTGTTTTTTGTTCTTCTGGCACCTTTTCACCCTGATATTTCTTCTACTGGTCCTTGTTCTTTGGCAGAATGACTGGGGGATGAGGGAAGTGGGAGGGGTATTTAAGCCTTTGGCTGGGGTGTCTTTGCCTTCTCCTGGTGGCCAGGTTCTGAATTCCTAAAAATAATGAATGCAGCTGTGGACTCTTTCCTTCTGAAGAAAAGAAAATGATCAGGTAAGCATAATTTGTTTTCTTTCCGTATATGGTGAGTCCACGACCCCACCCTTATATTTAAGAGTTATTTTTTACTAAACCTCAGGCACCTTTACACCTTTGTATTATTCCTTTTTTCATTTCCCTTCGTTCGAATGACTGAGGATTATGGGAAGGGGAGTGGTATTTAACAGCTTTGCTGTGGTGCTCTTTGCCGCCTCCTGCTGGACAGGAGAGATATTTCCACTAGTAATTGATGACATTGTGGACTCACCATATCCAGAAAGAAATACATTTATCAGGCATAAATTTGTCTATAATAATAATCTATAATAATGTTTTTATCTATAATAAGAGTTCAGGGTATTGCAGTATTTCCTTACCTGGATGATATCTTGTTACTAGCTCAGTCTTTTCATTTAGCATAATCTCACACAAAACAACTATTGTTGGAGGATCAATTTACCAAAGAGTTTCTTGATTCCTCAAAGGTCACCTTTTTAGGTTTCCAGGTAGATTGTATCCATGACTCTTTCCCTAACAGAAAAGAGACAAATACAATTGATTTCAGCTTGACTGAACCTTCAGTCTCTCATTCCCTTCAGTGGCTATGTGTATGCAAGCACTAGGCCTCATGATTGCAGCCTCAGATGCAATTCCATTGCTCGATTTCATATTAGACCTCAACAGCTTTGTATGCTGCACCAATGGTGCAAATCTATGACTTGGTGGCTAAATCACAAATCTATTATTCAGGGGGCTTCTTTTGCTCGTATTACCTGGTCTGTAATCACCACAAATACAAGTCTTTCAGGTTGGGGGTCTCTGACATCACAAGGGATCTGGAATCCTTGAGAGGCAATGTTACCAATCAATATTTTGGAACTTTATGCTCTCTTCATGGCCCTTTAGGCTTCAAGCTAAAAAGGGAGCCTTATCTCCGTTTTCAGACAGACAATATTACAGCAGTAGCTTATGTCAAATATTAAGGGGGAACTTGAAGTTCCCTAGCTATGACAGAGGTATCTCAAATCCTTTCTTGGGCAGAAATGAATTCCTGCCTTATCACTACAATTCACATCTCAGGTGTGGACAACTGGGAGGCAGATTACCTCAGTCGTCAGTCCCTACATCTAGGAGAGTGGTCTCTCCACCAAGATGTGTTCTATCTGATTGTACATCTATGGGGCCCACCATAGTTCCTCCTCAAGCAGAGATGTTAAATGCTCTAGCAGTTCCATGGTCTTACCAGTCTGCTTATATATCCCCCCCCCCGGTCCTGCTTCCAAGAGTGATTACCAAGATAAAAATGGAACAATAATTTGTAATCCTGATAGCTCCAAGCGTGACCTCAAAGGATTTGGTATGCGGAGCTGGTCCAAATGTCCAGTTGCCCACCGTAGCCGCTAAGTTTGACTGTTACTGATGTTTATGAACTACTAACCTAATGCAGATATTATGGTAGGTTAGGGTAAATTCAAAGGATTTATGACATTAAAGTCAAGTGCTGAATTAGGCACTGTGGTAATTAAATAGAATGAGTTAAAAATAACACTTTATTAAACATTTATGCATAGACAGACAATGAACCAATTGGATTGCTCTATAAGAACCGGTCATCACTATTGGTTCTTATATAAGGGTCATGGTTAGCAATCCAACTAAAAGTTAAAATCAAAGGTTAAAAATAGGGGCAGTGTGCTCAGGTATTATCCCGTGAAGTGTGTAAATAGAATGGATGAGAGTTGTGTAATAGGGAGAAAATCACATAGCAATCAACAGCAAACGTACAGGCTATGCGCTCAAAGGCGTCGTCCTACCTGCGTACTGCTGGGATTTAACCCAGTCAGCCGATTTCTTACCGAGTCCCTATATGTACATAAACACAACAATCATACACATTCTATGTATCTATGTGAAGTTGCACTCTATTATTTCTATGCAATACTGGTATCGAATAAGTACGCAAAATAGCCCTAATGTATATTGGGGCTAGGCTAGGTAAAGTGGATGTAAATATATGCGCCTAGAGAACATATCAATAAAGTTCAAAGTGCATATCGTCACGAGATGAACTAATCCTCTGTATAATCGGCACTATTTTCAGTTTGAATTTACCGCTATATGCCTAAGCGTTAAAATATTGCAAGAAGCCAACACTGTTTGAACAGCGTGTATAGCAAAACATAGAGCTGCATATCAGAGGCTGGTCTAACAACACACAGGAGCACCAGAGCACGCCCACCGACGCGTTTTGTCACTTTGCGTGACTTCGCCCATGACCCTTATATAAGAACCAATAGTGATGACCGGTTCTTATAGAGCAATCCAATTGGTTCATTGTCTGTCTATGCATAAATGTTTAATAAAGTGTTATTTTTAACTCATTCTATCTAATGCAGATATTGTTTGTTTCCATAAATCTCCTGGCTGCCCCTCTGCTCAGTTAACCTTTTTCCTACTGCCTGCAACATTAGTATCAGCTGTTAGCCAGAAATGTTAACCCTTAATTAACCAACTATGACTAGCAGTCTTGCCTGCATTCTCAGACTTACTGCTACAGATATTTAAATCAATCTGCAGTTTACTTTGTTGTGGTCTCTTGTCAATTATTCCACTATAACAACTACTGCTGACAACTCTGATATGACAGAATAAGTAAGCCTGAAATAAAAACCATATAAATATTTTTATATAAAAAAAATCCTTTTGAATTATGGAACCTGCTGAAATGGATATGCATATCCTGAACTTGACTCAAAGAGTTGACATACTTACCCAGGGCCTGCAGGACCTACAACATGAGTATCAACATTTAAAAGCAACCCTTACTACATTAACCTCTGCTCACAATATCCAAGAGGCCCATGAACTCTCAATTATCCCCCCAGATAAATTCTATGGGGACAGATCCCAATTTAAAGATTTCAAAATCGCATGTACTCTATTGTTTATGATGAAGCCAAAAACGTACCATTTAAGTTTGTACAGCCATATCGTACCTACGTGGGGAACCCTGGGCTATTGCCTTTATTGAAAACCAAGAGCCGATCCTTAATTCTTTGCAATAACTTTTCTCAGCGATGTCATCATTATACCAGGATGTGGTAGTCAAATCACAAGGGAAGTCAAACAAGGGAAAATACCCATTGAAGATTGTTATAGAATTAAAAAAATGGGCCTGTGACTCCCAGTGGAATGACATTAGTCTGAGAAATCAGTTTAGACTTAATCTCTCTGAGAACCTAAAGGATGAACTCTCAAGGATAGAGCTACCCCCCACTCTTGATGAACTTATTAAAACAGCTACCATCATCGATAGAAGACTCAGGGAAAGAAGAGCAGAACGTTCCCATCCGGAACAGTCCTATAAGAGAAGACCACACCAAGATTCGAAACCTAAGACAAATCTGCCTGAACCTATGGAAAAAAGTGTTGTCCGTGGTCCTCACATCTGATGAAAAACGTAGGACAAGGCTCCAAAACCTATGCCTATACTGTGCTGCTAGTGACCATGATGTTCCCTCATGCCCAGTCCTCAATAAAAAGACTGTTGGTAAGAGCCTCCATTCAGTATTCTGTTTTTCTACACACTTTCAACATTCTCCTTACTGTACACTTTCCATGTCTTTACAGCGGGACCAGAAGCTGCTACATCTAGAAGCAATTATTCACTCTGGAGCCTGTGCTAACTTCATAGATTCATCTGTGTTACAAGTTAATAAAATTCCTTCTGTTGAGAAATCTACTCCTGTGCCTATCAAAATCTTTGATGGCTCCTCTATCCCTAATGGTCCTGTTACACATAACACAATACCGATACAAATGTGCTCAACCTCTGGACATACTGAACATATAGCTTTTGAGGTTATCTCTTCAACTTTATACCCTTTGATTCTCAGATTACCCTGGTTAAGACTACATTGCCCTTCCATATCTTGGGATAACCTACATGTTAATTTTAACTCCGACTACTGCAGTAAAACTTGTCAGTAAAACTTGTCTACAGCACCACCTACTACTACAGCCCTCTACTAATGTATTACCTGAACATTACCAAGATTTCCATGATGTGTTTAGTAAAAAGGAAGCTGAATGCCTTCCTCCCCATCGCCCTTATGATTTCCCTATCGATCTAATACCTTGTTCTAGTATTCCCTATGGGCATGTCTACTCCTTGTCCGAACCAGAACTCGCTCAACTCAAGACCTACATAGATGATAATCTATGCATGGGTTTTATAAGACCATCTACCTCTCCAGCCGGAGCTGGTATGTTTTTTGTGAGAAATAAAGACGTCACCCTTCGCCCTATAATAGATATAGGCTTCTGAATAAAATAACTATAAAAAATAGATACCCTCTTCCACTCATTCCTGAACTAGTCGAGAGGTTACAAAAGGCCAGAATTTTCACAAAACTTGATCTACGGGGGGCCTACAACTTAGTGCAAATCAAGAGTGGTGATGAATGGAAAACAGCCTTTTCGCACTAGATATGGCCTCTATGAGTAATCGGTGATGCCTTTTGGGCTTTGCAATGCCCCCCGCCACTTTTCAGTTTTATGTTAATGATATCTTTCGAGACCTACTGGATATTTGTGTTGTCATCTATTTAGATGATATCCTCATCTATTCATCTTCAGAAGAACAACACATTAAACACGTCCGATGGGTCCTCGCCAGGCTTCAAACACACCATCTGTATGCAAAGCTAAAGAAACGTATATTCCACTCTCAAAATATAAGTTTCCTAGGTTATAAGCTTACACCTGGTGAGATCTGAATGGAGGATGATAAGATCAAATCCATACTTAAGTGGCCTACTCCTATCGATAAGAAATCACTACAACATTTCCTCGGTTTCTCAAATTTTTATAGAAAATTCATAAGGAACTACTCGCACATTGTTAAACCTTTAACCAGACTCACTGGTACCACTACAGGATTCACATGGGACTCTGAATCCCAACATGCCTTCGACGAACTTAAAAATGCCTTCACGTCTGAGCCCATACTTAAATTACCTGACCCTACTCTACAGTAGATGCCTCTGATTACGCAATTGGTGCTATACTTTCCCAAAGGACATCTATCAGTACCCCAGTGCATCCTGTCGTCTATCACTCAACTCTCACATCAGCCGAAATTAACTACCTTATCACTGAAAAGGAGTTGCTGGCTATTAAGGTCACCCTTGAGAACTGGAGACACTTATTGGAAGGCACTGACTTGCCCATTTTAATTTACACTAACCATCGTAACCTAGAATATCTCAAAACCACCAGGACTTTATCATCTAGACAAGTTAGGTGGAGTCTTTTTTTTTTATAGGTTTAATTACCTACCGTCCTGGTATTGCCAATGGTAAGGCTGACTCACTCTCCAGGATGTTTCCTATGCTTCATTGTGCCACCACAACTACTATAATACCCACAGAACAGATTATAGCTCTCATAGCTGATTTTCTCTCAAGGATAAAACAAGCTTTGCTCAATGACCACTCTCTTCCATCTTCACATACTCTTACAAAAGGATCTGATCAGTTACTCTATAAGGAGGATAAATTATATATCCCAACTGAGCTTTGACTTGAAATTCTCCAAATATTACATGACAACCCATTGTCTGGACACCCTGGACATTACAAAACCCTGGAACTCCTAAAAAGTAACTTCTTGTGGCCAAACATGTACAAAACAGTCTATGACTATATCAGAACATGTACAGTCTGTGCAACCTCTAAACGACAGACAGTTCCTCCATATGGACCTCTTATGTCTCTACCTCTTCCAGAGAAACCTTGGAGCTCCATCTCAATAGATTTTGTCGTTGACTTTCCCCCTTCCGCAGATTACACCACCATCCTGGTGGTTATTGATCAATTCACTAAGATGGTACACTTTGTTCCTTTAACCGAACTTCCAACTGCTCTAAAAACTGCACACATTTTCATTGAAAATATTGTACGTCTACATGGTTTACCTAGCACAATCACCTCTGACAGGGGGGTACAATTCACCTCCAAATTCTGGAGAGAGTTATGTAGACTTCTCACTATTCAGAACAACTTCACTAGTGCTTACCATCCCCAATCAAATGGACTTTCAGAAATGGCTAATCGGTGGTTGGAGCAGTTCTTGTGCTGTTACTGTTATCATTTACATGATGACTGGTCTACGTTCCTGCCCTTGGCAGAGTTCTCCTTCAATAACACCCTCAGTTCCACTACTAAACTTACCCCTTTCTATGCCAACTATGGCTATCATCCAACTTTCATTTCTTAAAACCTGACACCAGCTATAATCCGACTGTCACAGAATCCCTAAATACCATCAAATCCGGATTCGAAGTTATACACTCTAATATTAACAGTTAAGACAAAAACGATACTTCGACTTACATCGATGCCATCAGCCAACTTACAAGGTTGGTGATAGGGTTTGGCTATCAACCAAGAACTTAAAACTTGTAACTGCTTCAAAGAAACTCAGCGCCTTATTCATTGGGCCTTACCCCATCGCTAAGGTGATAAACCAAAATGCTGTACGCTTGACACTCCCAGCACATCTCCATATTCATCCAACCTTCCACGTTTCTCTCCTTAAGCCATACCTACAGAACACGTTTCCTGGGAGATCTCTTCCTCCTCCTCCTCCCGTTGTGATAGATGGGGATTTGGAATATGAGGTTGATCAAATATTGGACTCTAGATTGTGTAGAGGGAGACTCCAATACTTAGTCAGATGGAAGGGTTATGACTCTTCTAAAGACTCTTGGATTCCCGCCTCTGACCTACAAGCCCCTCATCTTCGTTCTGACTTCCACAAACGCTACCCTCTCAAGCCCTCGCATCCCTGAGGTCTGCCTTACTCGGGGGGTCCTGTAATGCTCTAACTTGCTGCCCCTTTAAGTATGGGCCTCCTACTTCAGCCTATTTAAGCCGGCTTTTCCCCTGACACTCTGCTTATGTATCTTCAATTGCAGAGTTTCCTTTATGTGCTAATTACTGAACGGATAAACAACTGTGACCTTAGTCACTAGAGGGCGCTGAAACTATTAGTAAATATGAAGGGAATAGACAACCTCCCAATAAGGGAGACAAGCTGCACCTCTTAATACCAAAAATTGGAATAAAAACTAAAATATAAGTATGATAAACACACAAGAGGGCGCTATAACAACTGAGTGGTACAAAAGATTATCAGTGATAAAAACAATAACAAACAATGTATATGAGAAACTGTGAATAGATCATGGACTCTCACCATAAAGACGATATAACTATTGATATTCAGTCCCAAACATGTGTACAATGTTCATATGTCCAATGTCCCAATGATGTGAGCAGAACCAGTTGCTGCCGATAATCCTGCACTCTCCTCCTGTAAATGCCCTCTTCTCTCCTAAATGACCGGAGGCAGATCTATAGGGGTGGCGGGGAAACAAAGGCGACAAATGTGTGTATCCAGTGTGATAATGGACCCCCCTGCACAAGTATGCTATACCCAGGGTACTCACACTTTGACTTAGCACACCAATGTGCTGGTAGGCGCAGACTGGCTATCAGAGCAAGCCAGCTAGCTCTCTCCGGTGCACTCTCTCGCTGTGATAATCGTCAAAGTCTGATCCGCTGTGTCTCCTTAGTGCTGGTCTCCAACGCCAACAGGAACTGGTAACGGACTAACTCCCAAGGATTGGTAATGAGGATATACTTGTCATAGAATCACATGCGATGGTATAAATTAGACTTTAATCAATATTAAAAACAACCATACAGATTCCACAAGTGAATATCAGGTATGTATTCTTTGCTACGCGTTTCTCGGCTACTTATGGGCCGTTTCTTCAGGCATATTTGTATAAACATTTGAATCGGCTATATATTGCCGCTCATTACCAAATCCTCCCTCCCCCCATCAGACCCAATAGGCGTGTAGCTTTCAGCCATTGGCTATAGACAAACATCCAGCTGATACTTAGTAACGTGATTTGTATGGATACATATACAATCCAAATTTCAAACAATGGTATGTTCATACAAAGTTACAAATATAGTTATCTACTTAGTATTACAAACATCATTATTTTCCCTCTTAAGAATGACTTTCAATAGATAAAACTTTGTGAGATCTCTCAATCTCACTTCCAATGTGCAACACAGCTAAAAACTAAATTATATATATATGTATATAAATAAAACACCTCATGTGAGATTTGATTTCCGCTGCCAAAAAAAAACTGACAACTTGGATAGAATGCAGTGATTATCAATCTAGATGAAGTATATATTCAAGGTTTAATTGTATATAATTTTCTCATATGATTTATTAAAGGGACCTCCTGTCGTAAGGTAACTGTTAATAATGAATTTCTTTACGCTAATTCTTTACTCTAAATGGAACTCTTTACTTTTTAGGCTGGACAACCATATATGTCTGATAATTAAAATAGCAGTATATGAATATGTAGATTAAATAAATATGAAATAAATATAATATTAAATAAATGAAAGATCATAAGTGATAGACAAGAAATGGCCAAAAAACCCCGCAACATCTATTGCACTTTCTGAATCGATTTTAACTGAATATTTTGCTCCTATTTTGTATACCTATTGTAAGGTGTAACCCCCTCCTAAATTCCAAAGGTATAGGTGATGGGCATAGTACTATGAATAGTGTTGCTTCCCATGCGTGTAGAAGAATAGTGAGTTATATGTAGAATTATAAAACAACGTGAAAGACCATTAATGGTCAAGGTGCTACGACTATTAATTATTATATCAGGAATCACCAATAGTTCCTGATTAGGTGCATATGATTGTTATAATAGTTACAGTGATGTATGTGATGTATCAACATGATACTGCTACAAGTACTAAAAATAAATGGTGAACCTTATATGTGTCGAAGTGAGAAGAATAGATAAAATTAAAAGTCATAACATGTTACTATGTGCAATATACAATGGATTATGTCCAATGTAAACTAGTATGTGCTTATATGTGTGTGACTAATATAGAACTAATCCCTGATCTAGGTTTATAATGCGTGTGTGATATATATAAAAAATTACCAACATAAATAAAATGAGGTGAGATGTACACCAAAAATTATAAAAAGATTCAAGTTAAAAAGCAGCAGAGTCTATAACTTCGTTGAGACCGTCTGGAAAAAGTGATCCAAATTTGTGGATCCAAAAAGTCTCTCTTTGGCGAAGTTTGATGAATCTATTGTACTTGTTAGAGGGTAAAATGCTTTCAATGGGGGTGATTTTGAAACTACATGGTTCCCCCTTGTGTTCTTGTATATGGTGTCTTGAGACACTATGTTTATCAGATTCATATCGAATGTTTCTGAAGTGTTCACTCCATCTGGTGCGAATGTTGCGTATTGTGCGCCCTAGGTACTGTATCCCACATTTACAGGATAATACATAGATAACGAAAGATGAGCTGCATGTGAGGTATTGTCCTATCTGATATGACCCTCCTGTCGTATGAGCTGTAATCTTTTTTGCTCCATGGGTTATATATTGACACATATAGCATCTTGATTTGCCGCATCTAAAAACACCTTTACGGCCCATTTTTTTATTATTATTATTGCTATTATTCGATGTACCTTTAATTGCTTTTTTAGAAATGACTACCTTACTGGGCGCTAATGATTGCTTAATATTAGGTGCTCTCCTATATACAATGCTAGGGGTGGAATTTAAGTTTCTTTTCAGTATGGGGTCCTTAAGCAAAATGGGCCAGTGTTTTTGTAATGTCTTTTTGATAAGTTTATGGTTAGAATTATATTGAGTAACGAACAGGGGTTGTTCTTTTATGTTATTATTCTTTGGTATCTGAATATTATTGTTATTTTTACTGGGATTGAGTATTAAAGCTCTATCTCTCTCACATGCCTTCCTATATCCATTATTAATGATTTCAGGGGGATACCCTTTTTCTCTGAATCTTTCTATTAAAATTTGTGACTGTTCATGAAATGTGTCGTCTGAACTGCAGTTCCTTTTTATACGGCAAAACTGACTGAATGGAATATTATTCTTCCATTGTGAATAATGGTTGCTGGAATAATGTAAAAAATTATTGCAATCAACAGTCTTAAAGTATGTGCAAGTGCAAATGTTATGATTTCTATCAAATGAGAGGTTAAGGTCTAAAAATTCAATTCTATCTGGTTGCACACTGGAAGTGAACTGAATACCCATATCATTTTTGTTTAAAAATGTACAAAAGGAATGTGCCTCCTCAATGGTCCCTTTAAAAACAAATAAAAGATCATCTATGTAGCGGCCATAGTACACCAGGTTGCCCCACCAGTTAGAGTTATATATATATCTATTTTCAAAATAACCCATGAAGAGGTTTGCAAAACTGGGGGCAAACCTGGTGCCCATGGCCGTACCTCTGATTTGTAGATAAAACTCATCTAAATACTTAAAATAATTATGTTTTAAAATAAACTCAATAAGACTAAGCAAATATTCCTTCTGCTTAGCAGGCATAAATAAGTCATCCTCCAAAAAATGTCTCACTGTAGATATACCTAATTCGTGAGATATGTTTGAATATAGAGCACTCACATCTGCAGTAACCCAAATGGAATCCTTATCACATTTAACCCCTTCAAGTTTTTGTAATAAATCCGTTGTATCACGAATATATGAAGTAAGGTTTTGAACATATTTCTGCAAGTAACTATCTATGTATCCTGATAATTTATCCGTAAGGCTATTCATGCCTGCGATAATGGGCCTTCCTGGAGGTTGTGCAGGATTTTTATGGATTTTAGGAAGATGGTAGTAGTAAGGGATGGACGGATGTGAAGGAGTAAGGTATTTCCTTTCTTTAGAATTAAGTATTCCATCACTGCTACCATCTTCCAATATCCGCAAAAGTTTTTTCAAAAAAGTCTGTGTAGGATCCACCTCTAATTTTCTATAATATTCTGTGTTATGGAGAATGTTCTGTGCTTCGCTAACATAGTCTGTATAGTCTTGGAGTACTATACCTCCCCCCTTATCTGCCTGCCTGATCACCAGAGTGGGATCATTGGCAAGCGATTGTAAGGCTCTATACTCATGTGGCCAAAGTTTTTTATGACCTTTGGGAAATTTGGGGATTTTCTCTAGATCCTCCATAACTAGCTGTTGAAATAGATCGATGTATGTAACATCATCCTTAGGTGGGTTAAAGCTGGAAGGGGGAGCAAGAGAAGTATGAATATATCCCTCGAATAGTTCTTCCACTAACATGTCAGGTTCTACATATATAGTTTGCATTAAAGTCTGACTGTCCATATTGTTAGTGAGGATAGGTGTTCCAGTAATATTTTTCCTTTTAAGTGTTTTTAACGAGAAGTATCTTTGTAAGGCCAATTTTCTTGTATATTTGTTTAAATCTACGAACAAATCAAAGATTTTATGTGGGTTAGGTGGACAAAAGGACAAACCTCGCCCTAGTATTCTTATCTCATCATCAGAAAGCTGATGTGAAGATAGGTTGAAAATACCTTTTGCTAATTTCTGTAGTTGCTCTTTTTTTGAGGAGTACCCTCTCCCTCGTCTTCCCCGTTTGGAAAAGGTCTTTTCTTTTTTTGTGAATTTTGTGGTGGATTGAGTGTATTTTGGGGACCTGGGTTCCTCCTCCATAGTGGTGCCAAATTGCGCACCCCTAAAAAATCAGCATTAGATGTAGATGGTAGCTCAGCCCTTTGTTGATTACCATTCCCCTTTACTTTGGGCCCTGTAGAGTTATCGCAATGGGGACTCCTATAGTTATCTTTATTAGGATTACTCTGGAGTGACTCATATCTGTTATGTAGTGGAATGAAATTGGGGTTGGGAAATGATTTATCATTGTATGTATTGGTCCTATAATTATCATATTGATAATGATATTGATTTCCCTTTGTACCATGATAGAAATTACTGTTCTGAGGTTCATCTCTACCTCTATAATGACCTTGTTGTGATGTAGAAGTATTCCTATAATGGTTGGAGGGTGGATTTCTATTTTGATTCGGATTTTTGTTATTATTAACGTTCCGATTTCTATTGTATTGTACCACTGTCCAACCATTACTGGTCTCCTTCTTATCTTGTGTTTTCTTGTTATAAGAATAAACAATCCCCTCAGAATAATCTTCTTCATCCCTCTTGAATTTCCCATTTTTTATTCTAATGATCTCATTTTGATAGTCGTCCACTATTTTTATAGTCTCTATATTTAACCTATGGTATTCTGAATGTTCCTTCATGGGTTCTAATTCTTTTTGGACTGCGTCTATCTCTATCTCTAGAGCATCAACCAGTTTCTGTCTGTGATCAATCAACAGGTCTATTAGATTGAATGAAGATTCATCTAAAATTTCATACCATTTCTTGGTCAGCTCAGGGTCATTCTTGAATGAGCAATGCTTAAAAATCCTAAGGCCCCTAGGGATTTGTCTTTTTTCTTTATATTTTTTGAGGCAATCTAGGTCCCACCAGTGCCTATGCTCATTCTTGAGTAAATCACCCAATTTAGAGAATAGTGTATCTATGCTCTTAATCTCAAGGGGGCCCTGACCATCTCCTTCTGCTGTTGTTGGCGGATTGAATGAATTCCTTCTACTCACTCTTTCTTTAGCTGATAACATTTTGATATACTATATATTATGTGTTAAATATACCCCTCTGGGTTATATAGGTATATTATAAGCGATATACCAAAGTGCGGAAAAAATTAATAAAAAATCCAATTCCCTAAAAAAGACTATAATCCCTCACAGTGTGAAAGCTGCTCCTCTAATACAAAACTATACTAAGTAATGTGAACAAAACGGATAAACAACTGTGACCTTAGTCACTAGAGGGCGCTGAAACTATTAGTAAATATGAAGGGAATAGACAACCTCCCAATAAGGGAGACAAGCTGCACCTCTTAATACCAAAAATTGGAATAAAAACTAAAATATAAGTATGATAAACACACAAGAGGGCGCTATAACAACTGAGTGGTACAAAAGATTATCAGTGATAAAAACAATAACAAACAATGTATATGAGAAACTGTGAATAGATCATGGACTCTCACCATAAAGACGATATAACTATTGATATTCAGTCCCAAACATGTGTACAATGTTCATATGTCCAATGTCCCAATGATGTGAGCAGAACCAGTTGCTGCCGATAATCCTGCACTCTCCTCCTGTAAATGCCCTCTTCTCTCCTAAATGACCGGAGGCAGATCTATAGGGGTGGCGGGGAAACAAAGGCGACAAATGTGTGTATCCAGTGTGATAATGGACCCCCCTGCACAAGTATGCTATACCCAGGGTACTCACACTTTGACTTAGCACACCAATGTTACTAATAATATTTACTGAAGCCAATCAACTACAGATTGCTGTTGTTTCACAGTCTGTTACAGCTGCTATCACCTACAAGAGTCTTTCACTACTGTTTTCCGGATTCACTTAGAGTTTCTCTATATCAGCAGGACATTCCACACTGAAGCTGCACTGTTCCACTGCAGCTCTCTGAAAAAGCCTTTAACCCCTATTCTTCTGAACTACTGCTGGTAAACACTGCTCTAAGGATCTCCTCCACAGGACTGCAATTCCTTCCTTAAGATAAGTTACCTTCCTTACAATCTAATGCTTATGTCTGCTTATGTCTGCTGCTTATTTGCTCTAAGTCTGTGCTTGCTATAAACTGTTACACAACAAATCTTGCTTCATGTGCTTTCTGATAACAGCACACACTAATCCTCAGCTTGTTACAATCTGTTACTTAAATGAACTGCAATTATACAAACTAAGTTTGACTGTTACTGATGTTTATGAACTACTAACCTAATGCAGATATTGTTTTCCATTAATCTCCTGGCTGCCCCTCTGCTCAGATAACCTTTTTCCTACTGCCTGCAACATTAGTATCAGCTGTTAGCCAGCAATGTTAACCCTTAATTAACCATCTATAACTAGCAGTATTGCCTGCATTCTCAGACTTACTGCTACAGATATTTAAATCAATCTGCAGTTTACTTTGGTGTGGTCTCTTGTCAATGATTCTACTCTAAAAACTGCTGCTGACAAACTCTGATATGACATACACCAAAACACTACCCTAATTAAGTAATGGCACTTAAAATCTTAACCCATAATGTCCACGGCCTCCATTTACATACCAAACGTAAAAAGGTGCTACTAGAATACAAAAGGTTGTGAGCTAACATAATCATGCTTCAGGAAACACACTTTACTAAAACAACTACCCCCAAAATATTGGGACCGAGCATACACCACTCTATCATGCCACCAGCACTAAGAAACAATGTGGAGTATCTATACTCATACACTCCTTCCTTAACTTCCAAGAAGATGCGGTCACTATAGATCCAAAGGGAAGATATACAGGGGAAAATACAGGCCACGCCGATAATTATAGGGAACATATATGCGCCTAATGACTCTCAAAAAAACTTTTTAGCAAAAATATCTAGAATGCTAATACATTGGAAGAAACTTAGAATCCTACCTGGTTGGAGAACACTACATAAGGGATAGAGAGACTATACCTTTCATTCCTCCGTACATGACACTTCATGAATAGATCACATTATTTTGAGCCAAATCATGCAACCATTGATCTCCAAATCCCAAATATTAGATATAACATGGTTGGATCAAACAATAGTCTTGATTAATCTCACATGAATATTTAATCCCAACAGAATCAAGTCTTGGACACTAAATCCCACCTTATTACGGGATCCCATATTCCTTCAGAACCTTAAACATAACCTATTAGAATTTACAGCAGACAACCATAACACTTCGTCTAGCCCACTCTTTGAATGGGGAGCACTTAAATAATAATAGGAAACAAAGAAAAATCCACTGCACCAAACGTGAACAACTGAGAACAGAACTAACACAACTAATCCAACTACATAAAACAAATACATCCCCTCCCTTAAGTGAACATCTAAAAGGAAAAAAAAATGAATTAGACAACCTGTTAAACCAAAAAGTCCTGCACACACAAATACCATAAATTAAATACGCTACCATTCTCCAAAAGAAAAGAAAATTTAAAATCTGACATACAAATATTTACAGCAGACTGTAACCTACCAATGATAGATAACGAATCATCAGACAAACTAAGATCTCCCATAACTCTACAAGAGGTGCTTAAGGCCATTAAAAATACCAAACCCGGGGGGCGGAGCTAGCCACTGAGCTGATCAGACGTGCGTGTGCTGAGCTCCTGAGCCTTAAAGGGACATTATACACTCATTTTTTCTTTGCATAAATGTTTTGTAGATGATCTATTTATATAGCCCATAAAGTTTTTTTTTAAATAAATGTATAGTTTTGCTTATTTTTAAATAACATTGCTCTGATTTTCAGACTCCTAACCAAGCCCCAAAGTTTTATGTGAATACTGTCAGCTACCTTCTCCAGCTTGCTCCTGTTTGTGTAAAGGGTCTTTTCATATGTAAAAGAAGGGGGAGGGGGGGGAGTGTCTTATTTGCCACTTGCAGTGGGCTTTCCAGCTACCTTTTCAACAGAGCCAAACTGACAGCTTCTAAGTAAGTTTTTAAACAGTTTTATACTGGATTTTTATATCAGTATCTGTGCATCTTATTCTTTATAATAGTGTCTATTACATGCAGTTATATGAAAATGAGTGTATACTGTCCCTTTAAAGATATAAAGAGTACTTATAAAGTGTAATTTTGTGGGACTCCGGTCCAACTTGCTGCTGAATATAGGGTGGACACTAAATATAAGCAGGACATCTTGCCCGACTCGCCCTACTGGACACTGTTACACAGAATCTATCAGCTGCATAGCCGCGGCAGAGGGATCAGGCCGCCACCGCCTATTGCCGAGAGTTTTGGAGATCTACCCCGGGTGATATAGCTGATGTCCTAGCTATCTGGTCTTTTCGACCCGGCTCGCACACTCCTATCGCTGCCCGGGCGCACCCCTGCTGACGCGGCCTGACCTTCAGCCGGACCTCCATCTACTGCGACAGTTGCTGCCCTACTCCGGAGGGTCGGGGCTCCGCTCCGGAGTACTTGCCCAGCTTACCATGGACTATCCCTGCTACTGACCAAGCTTCACTCTGCTGCACCACTCCGGAGGGTCGGGGATCCGCTCCGGAGTGCTCCACTGCTATCCCTTACTACGTGAGTGAGACCATCCTCCATCTAGGGGCTTTTCTAGAATATCCCCGGGGCACCAGGTGATTCCGGAGCGATGACGAGCTAGGGCTCCCACACTTACCATCTGCACCTGCTAGAGTGTCCCGCGGCCCCGGAGATCGATCGGGTACTTTGGGTCCTTGAGGACCCGCCACCGTCCAGCCTAGACCTCCTACAGCAGGCCCTAAGGAAAAGGCGCGAACATCCGCCATCTTGGGGCCTCCTCACATCTGCTGAATGCATAATCCAGCTGACAGACGGACTCTCTGCTCTGGAGACTGCCAATATAAAGATTCCCTAGCTTTCCACCACAAGTGCCCTACAGCAAGAACCGGGTAAGATCTAGTCAGTTCAGCTGACACCTTTTTCTGCCTCCTGGGACCCCGGTGAGTAGGCTGCACACACATAACTTTTTCCAACAGCAGCTTGAACAGCAGGAGATATTCCTATTACAGGGATTTTACATATGCTCATACGTGCTTAAGTGGAACAATATCACTGGGACATATTCCATCTTCCTTACAGTATTGGCCCTGTGCCATCTATACAGTCAGTACTGGTTATTTGAACAATAAAAGGGGTGTCATTGTTTGTACCTGAGGCCCTGTCCTGCACAGCGTG